>NC_057794.1:61514989-61800457 GCF_018294505.1 Triticum aestivum | reverse complement strand
GACTTCCCTTCGCCGCGCCGCCGCCCGAGCTCGTCGTCGGCCGCCGCGCCTCCTCGCCACCACCGCTCGACGTCGCCAGCCGCCGCTGCCACCTACGCCAAGTGCCGCCGCCAGGGGGCCTGAGCGCGCCGTCCCGGACTCCTCCACGTCGCCTCGCCGGGGATCTCGCCGGATCCGGCATCCCCGAAAGCTCCGGCCACCGCCCCTCTTCTCCGGCGAGAGGATCCGGCCGCCTCGGTTCGCGTGCCACCGGATCGGATCCAGATCCGAGCTACAGTGAAACCCTAGAGGGTTGACTTTTTTCCTCTCCCATATTTTTTTTGCATACTTCACAGCATCGTAACTTTGCATCCGTAGCTCCGTTTTGGGCATATAGCATATCAAAATGTTCACCCCAGAGAGTACATCATTTCACCTCATTGCATCATTTTCATTTGAGTTCATCTTGATGCCCGAAATGCTGTTAGAAGAATGCTATTTGAGATAATTGTCAGATCTACTGCTCCAATTAGATATTTGTCATTTTTGCCATGATTTATGTGTGCATGATATGCCCCTGAGCTCTTCATGAGTTTTGTTATATGTTTTGCCATCTTTCCAGAGGTGCAACCCATGTATTTTTGTGATGTGTGTGGTGACTAGCACAAGCTTGCAAAGTGAGGCATTTGTTAATGCTGATTTCAGGGACTTAGCATTTCCACTAAGTCCTTGAGCTGTTTATCTCATATTGCCATATGTTCATATTGTTTCCTAGTGATCCGTGCCTCTTTTGAGGATGATCAGTAAGGATGTTTTGTTAATATTGTAGTGCTCTATCCATCTATGTCTTTGTTTGCAATTATGGAGCACCCTAGCTTCAGTCAATCGAGCTCTACTTTTGTCATTTCGTGAATCTGGGCAGATTGTCTACTTGTTAGCGATTTTGCCGAGGATGTTGTAGCTGATCCGTGCATGCTATGTTATTGTTATTGCCATGTCTAGCTTGTATTTTGTGTATTCTTGATGGATGTATGCTTGGATAGTCATGAATTGCTCTGTAGTGAGTGCATCGAGCTCGTAAACATGACTACCTGATATTTGTTTCAGCATGCTCCAGTTTTCACTAAGTCTAAGAACTGATTATGTTTTTGCCATGTTCGCATGATTACAAATGTATTTTCTGATCCCTTTTGGCTCAAGGTCACTAAGGGACTTTTGTTAAGATCTTTGAGTAGCTCCATGCCATGCTTTACTTTGCCATGTTCAGGTCCTGTAGCATATTGTTTTCATGCTCCAAAGAGTGCTACCTGATCTGAAATTCCAGACAAGTGTTAATTTCACTAAGTCTAAAATCTGTTTACCAAATGCATTTTTGCCATGCTTGTTTGAACCTGTTAATGGATGATTTGGCCGTAGCCCAGTGCTAGTCTTTTTTTAAGCATCATGAATGGATCCCTGTCATGTATTTTGATGCCACGTTTGGGTGCCGTAGCATGTTCATCTTGTTGCATTTAGATGGCTACTTGCTGTAAATCGCAGAACGTGGCCATATTTGGATTGCTTGCCATTTCCAAACAGTAACTCCAATTCCGGTGATCTTTATATCGTTTTCAAGCGATTTCATCTCATCTTTCCAATGGCACACTTGGATTTCCAAGTTGAGGCCAGGTTCATGCATTCCCTGTCAAATCTTGCATATGCATCACATATTGCATCCCGCATAGCATACCATCTTTGCATCATGTTGTTTGATCCTCGCACGTGGTTGATTGTGTCCTTGTTGCTTGTTTGTCTTGTTTGGGTAGAGCTGGGAAATGAGTTCACTAATGAGGAGCCCATTGAGTTTGCTTTCGAGGATCTAGTCAACTCCGACAACTTTGCAGGCAAGATGATCATACCCTCGAAATCACTACTATCTTTGCTTTGCTAGATGCTCGCTCTTTTGCTATGCCTATGCTACGATGCCTACCACTTGCTTTCAAGCCTCCCAAATTGCCATGTCAAACCTCTAACCCACCATGTCCTAGCAAACCATTGATTTGCTATGTTACCGCTTTGCTCAGCCCCTCTTATAGCGTTGCTAGTTGTAGGTGAAGATTGGAGACCGTTCCTTGTTGGAACATTATTTACTTGTTGGGATATCATTATATTGCCATGTTATCTTAATGCATCTATATACTTGGTAACGGGTGGAAGTCTCGGCCTCTCGCCTAGTGTTTTGTTCCACTCTTGCCGCCCTAGTTTCCGTCATATCGGTGTTATGTTCCCGGATTTTGCGTTCCTTACGTGGTTGGGTTATAATGGGAACCCCTTGATAGTTCACCTTGAATAATGCTTTTCCAGCAATGCCCAACCTTGGTTTTACCATTTGCCACCTAGCCTCTTTTTCCCTTGGGTTTCCGGAGCCTGAGGGTCATCTTATTTTAAACCCCCCGGGCCAGTGCTCCTCTGAGTGTTGGTCCACCTTGTCAGCCGCCGGTGGCCACCAGGGGCAACTCTAGGCTGGCCTACCGGAAGTTTGGACAATCTGAGTGTGCCCTGAGAACAAGATATGTGTAGCTCCTATCGGGATTTGTCGGCATATTCGGGCGGTGTTGCTGGATTTGTTTTAACTTGTCGAAGTGTCTTGAAGAACCGGGATACCGAGTCTGATCGGAACGTCTCGGGAGGAGGTCTATTCCTTCGTTGACCGTGAGAGCTTGTCATGGGCTAAGTTGGGACTCCCCTACAGGGATTTGAACTTTCGAAAGCCGTGCCCGTGGTTATGGGCAGATGGGAATTTGTTAATGTCCGGTTATAGATAACTTGAACCTTAATTTAATTAAAATGAATCAACAGTGTGAGTTACCGTGATGGTCTCTTCTCGGCGGAGTCCGGGAAGCGAACACGGTGTTGGAGTAATGCTTGCGCAGGCTGTTCTCTAGTTACTCGTTCGCGCATTGCCTCCTCTTCTCGCTCTCTTTTGCGAACAGGATAGCCACCATATATGCTAATCGCTTGCTGCAGCTCCACATATTTACCCTGCCTTACCTATAAGCTTAAATAGTCTTGATCACGAGGGTGCGAGATTGCTGAGTCCCTGTGGCTCACAGATTACTTCCAAACCAGATGCAGGGCCTGATGATTTCGCTCCAGATGACGCACTTGAGCTCAAGTGGGAGTTCGACGAGGACTCACGCCGATACTACATGTCTTTCCCTGACGATCAGTACTGGTGCCCAGTTGGGGTGATCGGGACCGTGTCGCATGTTGGGTTATCTTTTATTTTGGCGCCGTAGTCGGGCCATGAGTGTTTGATTGTTGTAATGCTATTTATGTACTTTGATTGACGTGGCGAGTGTAAGCCTACTATGTATCTCCCCTTTTTATTATCTATATTACATGGGATGTTGTGAAGATTGCCTAACTTGCGAGATTGCTTTCAATGCGGTTATGCCTCTAAGTCGTGCCTCGACACGTGGCAGATATAGCCGCATCGAGGGCGTTACAGAAATGTAGTGTAAGTTACCAGCGTACCCCCACCGGTTTTGACACCATGATGTGGAGCTTCATTTCCGGCTGAGGGGTAGAAGGGGGATTTCACATGTCTGGGCTGCGGGAGCGATTTCAGATGAGGAGGGAGTTCTCGCGCGCGTCCAAATTTCGGGATAACAAGGCGCGGCACGGGTTGAAGAAACGGGAGTTTCAAAGCCGGTGAGACAAAAGATACTCGAGCTTCAAAATTTCGGGATAACAAGGTGCGGATTCCTTGTTCAGCAAAACAAACTTAACGTGTAAAAAACAATTCATACAAGACATAATAGAGTCATGTCCCCTTTTACTATATTGCTATAGATGCCATTGAAAAAACTACAAGAAAAATGTAAAAAAATCGAGAACAAGATTACCCTGCACAGTACCAAATCGATTCGCACTTCCCTCAACAACAACAAAAAACAAATCAATTCCCACCAAAGAAAGAGAAATGTCCCTTTTTATATGATTACAGATGCCATGATCTCGAATTTCAATTTTTGAATCCATGTTATGTTAAATTTGAATATATCTTAGGTGACCTTGCGGTTTATAATTGATGTAGTCGTACATTTTGATCTTCCATCATATATCAACATTTTACTCCACCATGTGAACATATACATTGTCGTCTACCATATGGACTAAATTTGAATCAATTTTCCTTATTTGAATACGATTGTTGTCAAGTTATACAATAATTTAAATATTATCTTGATAACAAAAAACATACATATAGCAGTAATCATATTTCACTATGAAGTACATGTACCATACGCTCTCCAATTCAAATATTTGTATCCATTTTATGTTGAATTCAAATCATAGTACATTATTGGTCTAGGTAGCGAGATGTTTGGGATAATCTAAACCCTTTTTTCATACGTATAATTTTTGGCTGAATTGGGACAAGTTTTGGTATAAGCCTCTTACAAAACCGGAGATTCTCTCAACAAGCCTCGTGGTTCCGAGAGGGAACGTGTCACCTTTGTGTGCGAAACGATATACGCTGCCTCCCCCCTGATTTTATTTACAGAGGAAACATAGAACTATATGAGTGCCCTGTTAAATTTTGGAATTATTTCGGGTTCATTTGGCCTTTTTATACATTAATTGAGTTTCTGGACTTTTAATGTGCATAATGTAAATATGAATTGCATGCACATGCTCCGGTGCATCAAAGTGGGTTGAAAATCACATGTGTGTCCTTGGTTGAATTTCTAGGTCCCATGGAAGAAATGAGAATGAAATTCAAACATCTGGGCGTCATGACTCGGCCGAGAACATCGAGAAACTTTGATTTTAAATTCATGTAAATCCAAAACTCTCCTGGAAATCATGAAACTTGGCATGGTGTCATGTCATGGCACCAACATGTTGTGGTAAAAAATTGGGCCGATTTGGAAGCTCGTGGTTCTAAGAGGGAACGTGCCACCTTTGAGTGTGAAACGATATACGCTGCCCCCACCCCTTGAGTTTCTTAACAAAGGCAACGTAGAACTACATTAGTGCCCTGTTAAATTTTAAAATTATTCCGGGTTCGTTTGTCGCTTTTTATACATTAATTGAGTTTCTGGTCATTTAATGTGCATAAGTCAAATTTGAACTACAATCACATGCTCTCGTGCACCAAAGTTGGATAAAAAATCACATTTGTGTCCTCGGGTGAATTTCTAGGTCACATGCAAGAAATGAGAATAAAATTAAAACATCTGGGCATCGTGGCTCAGCCGAGAACATTGAGAAACTTTGTTTTAAAATTCTTGTAAATCCAAAACACGTCTGAAAATCATGAAACTTGGCATGGATGTCATGTCATGGTACTACCATGTTGGGGTAAAAAAATTGGCCGAATAGGAACAAATTTTGGTATAAGCTTCTTGCAAACCAAAGGTTCTCTCAAGAAGGCTCGTGGTTCTGAGAGGGAACGTGCCACCTTTGAGTGCGAAACGATATACGTTGCCCCCCATGAGTTTATTTACAAAGGCAACATAGAACTACATGAGTGCCCTATTAAATTTTGGAATTATTCCGGCTTCATTTGGCCTTATTTACACATTAATTGAGTTTTTGGTCATTTAATGTGCATAATTCTAATTTGAACTACAATCACATGCTCCCGTGCACCAAAGTTGGTTGAAAAATCACATTTGTGTCCTCGGGTGAATTTCTACTCCCTCCTTCCATCTATATAGGTCCTCAAGCGTTTCTCGAGGCTAACTTTGACCAAACGTTAGAGCAATAATATATGACATGCAACTTACACAAAGCATACCTTCAAATTTGTATGTCAAAGGAGCTTCTAATAATATAATTTCCATAGTATACATCTCATGTGCTATTAATCTTGTCAATAGTCAAAGGCTGTCTTGAAAAACACATTCGGCCCTATATAGATGGAAGGAGGGAGTAGGTCCCATGCAAAAAATGAGAATAAAATTCAAACATCTGGGCATCGTGGCTTGGTCGAGAACATTGAGGAACTTGGTTCTAAAATCATGAAACTTGGCATGGTGTCATGTCATGGTAGTACCATGCCGTGGTAAAAAAATTGGCTGAATAGGAACATATTTTGGTATAAGCTTCTTGCAAATCGGAGGTTCTATCAAGAAGGCTCGTGGTTCTGGGAGGGAATGTGTCACCTTTGTGTGCATAATTCAAATTTGAAATACAAGCACATGTTCCAGTGCACCAAAGTTGTTTGAAAAATCACATGTGTGTCCTTGGGTAAATTTCTAGGTTCCATGCAAGAAATGGGAATGAAATTCAAAATTCTGGGCGTCGTGGCTGGGTTGGAAACATTGAGAAACTTAGTTTTTTAATTCCTGTAAATCCAAAACACGCATGAAAATAATGAAACTTGGCTTGGTGCCATGACATGGCACCAACATGCTGTGGTAAATTTGCAGTCCGATTTGCGAAGGCGCACACATTAACAATCAACAAAGTCATTTTGGAACAAGTGGTGTCACGTTACAATCGGAAACACAAGTATTATTGAAACCGTGGGCGTTCTACTTACTAGTACCATTTACGTGCCACCACGCGTCCCCATTTTTTATTAGCTAGGAGGCACCATGCAGGGTAGCTATTTGAGTACGAGAGGCGTGCGATCAGACCCCTGCGCATGCTTATCGGGAGGAGAGCCCTTTGACCTCCATCTGCCGTCCACCTCTCTCCCAAGGTCTCCATTAATGGCGCCCGAGCCTCTGTTTAATGGCGTGGCTATGTCTCACTCGACTGGGATTTAAGAGAGAAAAAAGAAAATCTGAAAGCACGGATCTTGATGTAAGATCCGACGGACCTATATAGCATCTACTGCGACTTATAGCAAGACTGATGAATATATAAGGACGATTATTTATTTTTTTGATCAAAGAAGGACTTGCCCCTTACGATTTTCATTACTGAAAACCACCACAATTCACAAGAAGTTCAGCACAACTCCAGCCTAACACAAAGGACTAAAAGCTACCATATTGAAATCGCAACATCCCAAGAGGCCAACAAAGGCCAAACATCCGCGCTAGAACCCGACATTTCACAACCGACGACACAATCCACATCCTAAAACGATTATTACTTCAAAAGAAACCAGGAAACTAGTCTCCGCTGCGAGCGGCGATGAGCTCTTTCGTGTCCTCAAGACGCTGCTTGAGAACATCCACGGATTCCTCCACCAGCGTTTGGCACTCATTGCGGAGCATGTCATTCTCGTCCATAAGTTTCTTGACAATGATGCCGGTCCTCTTCAACAAGGCACTGGTCTCCTCCTGCTGGTCTGCACTTCGGACGATCTTCTCCCTCAGCAGGTCGCACTTGGCCCGGAGCCTCTCATTGCCCTCCCTTAGTTGCCGGATGAGGCCGGTAGCCTATTCAAACGAGGCTATCATGTCATCCTGCAACCTCGCCGAGCCGGAGATCTGATCCATCTGGCTATGGATGATCGCATGCATGTGCCTGTAACAGTCATCGCCTGCCCGCGAGAAATTTTCCTAGGCCGCCGCGGCGCGGTGGGACATCTCTGCTGCATTCGTGGCGCGGCCGGACATCTCTGCTGCTTCCGCGGCGCGGCCGGACCAGTCTGCTGCATCTATGGCGCGGCGGGACCTCCGTGCTGCTTCAGCGGCGCGGCGGGACCTCTGTGCTACTACTTCCGCGCGGCAGGAGATGTCGGCTGCTCTCGCAGCGAGGCGGGGCATCTCTCGTGCTTCCGCTTCCATGCTCGCCTCTCGCTGGTGGCAATCTCTCGACCCAGAAATCACGCTGGCCATGGCAGACGCAAGGGAAGGATGATGAATGACTTGTTTGTTTTTGTGGATGAGGAGTTGAGGAGGAATGTGCTGTCATCTTGGCATACTAGTATTTATAACCGAGTACTAATACGCTCCTAAGTGGGAAACCGTTTAGGTTGTGATCGGTGTGAACAGGTTTGCAATTCAATATACTCCCCTTTTGTAAGGCCCCGCTTTGGAAAGGTGCATGCATGCAACCATTTTATTGGTTGCATTGAAAGCCATTGTTGTTGGTGCCATGGTTGAAAATTTAATATACTTCATGCGTGCTTTTTCATTGGCTGCATGCATGTGAGAGAGTGCATTGGGAGTGAAATGAAAGAATTAATGTGAGCAAATTACTATGTGTCTTGGTCTAAGAGAAATTGTCTTTAGGCCTAATAAACCCGGACGGAGGGAGTAGCGTGGTACTAATACGCTCCTAAGTGGGAAACCGTTTAGGTTGTGATCGGTGTGAACAGGTTTGCAATTCAATATAGCGTGGTACTAATATGCTCCTAAGTGGGAAACCGTTTAGGTTGTGATCGGTGTGAACAGGTTTGCAATTCAATATAGCGTGGAGTAATTTGCAATTCAAATTTTAGTTTTTCCATTTTATAAGGCTCAATTTGGTTGTTCCCCAACACATGTTCAGATTCCAAGGTGCATTAAATCATTGCATGCAAGTATTAAGAGAAAATTGACCAATGCATGTACTTTATGCATGCATGCATTGCAATTAATGCATTGATAAACATATTTTTTTGAGAAAAACAACAGCATTAATTAGGTGCTTTTGCAAACTACAAAAAATATTCCACCACTCACCATCTTGGTTGGTGAGATTTTTGAATTAGGCCCTATAAACCGGAAAGGAGGGAGTACTGCTGTGTACGTGCAATAACTGGCACCGTTGTATACATATCTTACGGTTAATGAGGCGTTCGACAGGAATAGCCACGTGGCGAGCTCTAGGCTAGTCCTTTTTTCAGACGCATTAAACCTATCTCTCGGGACTTCTCGCACGCACCATCGTGCCATCCACAAAAACTTGTACTCTGAGTTTAGTAGTACGTTATACAAGAAGAGAAGAGGTGCACGCACGCACTCGTCCTCTCACACACACGTCTTTTTTCTCGAAAAGGAGGATGATGACCCCCGGCCTCTGCATCTCGGAGTCACACACGCATCTGTAGCTATGAATTGTAGTGTTCTCAACCATCCGATTGGCTCTATCATGGATGTACCTATATACTAAAACATGTCTAGATACATCTATATTTTAACAAATGGAAGGCATGTATTGTGGAACGGAGGGAGTGCTTGTCATCAAAATGGATAAAAAGGGACGTATCTAGAACTAAAATACGTCTACATACATCTCCTTTTATCCATTTTGATGACAAGTAGTACTTCTTATCCGTTCGACTGTTGGAAATTACTGATCTGATGTCGCAGTAATTGCTACATCGCCACCAAAACCTGCCATTTCTTAAGCTAAAGTAGACCAAGGTAATGCCTATATTAGCATATTACTAAGATAAACAGAAGGCACTGTAGAAACCTTTAGGACGTGAGCTTGTCAATCTGAATGTGGAGGGACACAAGCTTAGCCCCGACCAGCAGCTTGGGCGGAACTGTCAAGAAGGTCAGCTCCTGCACGTCGACGTCGCCGGGATCCTTGCTGCTTGTCACCTCCATTTCCACCTTGAAGGCGTCGGTCATGCCTTTGGGCTCCCCCGGCGGGCCGTTCGCCCATAGCTTGGTCACGTAGTGCGGCAATGGGGATGCCCCCGCTCTGATGCGGACGACCGACACGTCGATAGGCGTGCCGATGTCGAGCACGCCTCCGACCAAGAAAAACGGGCGACGGTCCTCCTCCGCGAACAGCAAGAGCCGTGGCTGCGACAGTGGCACTTGCAGATGGAGCACCTTGCCGTACTGGATCCTGTGGTGGGCCTTCGTAGCCGCAGACGGGCACGGGGCATTTGCAGGGCGCGAGCGGACACACGCTCTGGTGATCGGCGAGCTTGTGGTAAGTGACGTAGAGCCTACAACCTTCGTGCGGGCACTCCACCCTCACTGACGAAAGGACGGAATCCACCACCATGTTCCGCACGTCGAAGCCACCGCCATGCTCGCACTTCTGGCACTGCCACTGGTTCCTGGGGCGCTCGACGCGGCAGTCCGCGCAGGCCAGGTGCCTCCCTTGAACTGCTGAAATCAATCCAACATCACATCAATCAAGAAACCTGCACCTTGCTCAATCAGCAGAACGGACGAGGTGTATTCGAACCTCATACACTGGAGGCGTCAAGGGGCGGAGGCACAAGGGGTAGTGGAGCACGGTGAGGTCCATCGAGACCTTAGAGAGCTCCATCGTCCGGTCCTATTCGGTCTGCATGATCTCGCCCTCCTCGTGCACAACCATCTCTCGACTTGGGCCGAGGTATTACAAAGCTTTACTGTCACATATTTTATACTACTTCAAGGTGCATTAAATCAACACATGCAAGTATTCCCTCAGGTCCATTTTACTCGACACATTAGCTTTGTTTGAAATCAAAGTTTGCTAAGTTTGACCAAATTTATATTAAAAAATATTAACATCTATAACATCTAATAAATATAATATGAAAATATATTTTGAGATGGATCTAATAATAAATATGTTGTTATGTGAATGTTAATAATTTTTTGTATAAATTTGGTCAAAGTTGGATGAGATTGACTTCAGACAAACCTAATATGCAGAGTAAAAAGGACCGAAGGGAGTATCAAAAGGAGAGTCACGGCACGCATGCATGCGTTGCAACTAATGCATCGGTAAATGCAATTTATTGAAATATATTGAGTGCAGTGCTTTGATGTAACACCCCTAGTGTCATGCTACAGTAATCCCCTATTAATGGTGCCATGTCATCATGTTACTGTGCTAATCTTCACTTGATCCAAATCACGGTTCAAATTTAGATTTTAAAATAAAGTCAAAAATAACCTTTATTTAAACAACTAAACAAAATTGTTCACAATGTGACAAAAATTCCCAAGCAATTGTGAAAATAACACATACTTCATTTGGATGCCCAAGTTGTCCCTGTCAATTTATTTAGTGGTCAAGTTGCATTTAAATTAGCCTTTTCAAAATAAACAAATATTTAAAGTTTTCCTTTTTGACCTCAAACTTTGTGGGCCTCTTCAACGTATTGCCTAGTATTTTTGTGCAAATTTTCATATTTAACCAAATCCATTTGTTAGCTAATGTAAATAGAAAACAGTACAGAAAAATAAATAAACAGAAAAAAGTAAAAGAAAAGAAACGGAGGGCCTAACTTACTAGGCCACTTCGCCCACCTATCCATAAATGGCCCAGCCCACCCCCTGTTTTCCCCTTCCTCCCGCTACAGGAAGCAGAGGGGATCGTGGAGGCCATTCGTCGGCCGTCCAACGGCGTGGAGGCCATCTGCCGGCTCCCCCTCACCTACAAGAACACGGCGCCCCTCCCCTCGAACCCTAGGACGCCCCTGCCTCTTCCCCCTTCCTCCTCGCGCCGCACCTTGCTCTCCCTCGACGCGCCCGCTCGCCCGAGCTCGCGTACGCCGTGGCCGTCGACGCCATCGCGGCCACCGTACTCCCCGCGCCATACGAACTTGTCTCGAAGCATCCTCGTCATCGTCTCCTTCGTCCCCGACCATTGAATCAAGCCGGGAGGGTCTGTATGCTCGCCATCAAGCTCGTGTCATTCGCGTACATCGCCGGCCGTTGTCGTCGATTGCCTCGTCTCCGGTCCACCCCCACTTTGGATGAGTACTCACGGTTGCTTTGCTCCCCCTTTTCTCCTTTCTTCTTCTTTCCGGTTGATGCAACCAGATGTCGGAGCCCAGGAGCCAGATGCCACCGCCGATGCTTACTACTACGTGGAGGCCGCCGATGACTAGGAGTAGTTAGGAGGCTCCCGGGCAGGAGGCCTTGCCTTTTCAATCGATGTTGCTTTTGTGCTAGCCTTCTTAAGGCAAACTTGTTTAACTCATGTCTGTACTCAGATATTGTTGATTCCGTTGACTCTTGTGTTTTCGAGCTTATGTATTCGAGCCCTCGAGGCCCCTGGCTTGTAATATAAAGCTTGTATTTTTTTGAATTTGTGTCTAGAGTTGTGTTGTGATATCTTCCCGTGAGTCCTTGATCTTGATCGTACATATTTGCGTGTATGATTAGTGTACGATTGAATCGAGGGCGTCACAAGTTGGTATCAGAGACGACTGCCTGTAGGCAGCCCCCTTTCTAACTCCTTGGCCGAAGTTGAGTCTAGTCACTACAAAAATTGTTTTACTCACTTGGCTGTGTGGCTTGCCGGCCCACGTCGCCATTGAGTGGTATTAGGGTCTTTTATTCCTCGTCTATACTCTGGGACTCTGATCTCTCGTCTATTCGGGGTTAAACCTTTTACTAAGTCTGACATTAGGTTCTCGTACCCACTTCTCCCGGAGAGCCCATCCAGTCCAGATGATCGCTTGCTGCTTCAGAAGATTTTGAAGATACTCTCTGATGCTTCCCCGAAACCCTTGTGCCCTTCGCCGTTGCAATTCCATATCACCAATAAATCCCTCTGGATAACTACATACACCTGTCGTTCATGTTGTCATCCCCAGTTGATCTTGTTATTACAAGATGCCTTGTAATACTTTCAGGTATTTCGAGAATCCATTGTGCCTGTTGCATTGCAGCTCCTTTTCCTCCTGAATACATGTACGAATAATTCCTCACAATTATCGGGGATTCGTTCATCCCAATTTTTTAGGTATTTCAAAAAAGTATGTGAAATACCATTCGATCTTCCGAAAATCCTCAGCAGCCTATTGTTGTTGAAATTCTTGTTTGCTTACATTATGGTTAACTCCATATTTCGAGTAATCTTTGTTGACATCCTCTGTCACTACCGTTCGAGTCCCTTGATCCAATATGTCGCGAATGCTCGTAATCAAACCTTGATTGATTGTCGATCTGTATCGATTCAACTCAATTATATTTTGATCAGAGCCTCTGCTTTAGATCTTCTGATTTGAAAATCGTAATTCCTTTGTATTCAAGATTTGAAGTTATCCAGTTATATCTATAACCCGATGCCTTTGCATTCTTTCTTCTTCTGGGTGAGTATCGATACTCACATCAGATCTTTTATGGATCGCCATATCCTTGGTTGGATTATTATCCGACAATGTCCTTCATATTCATTAAACTTGTCAGTTTTGCCCTGACACATAATGCCTTTGGTAAATTCTATCATCTGCTTTTGTCAACCATGCTCTGCTTTTGAGCTGGTATTTTTTAATCTTGAAGTTAGTGGTATATGTTCCTGAGATACCCCTACAGGTTGAACCTATGCCATCCCTAATCCATGTGAACTCGAGAGTTTTCACGAGTCATACTCTTCTGGCGTTTTGCCAGATATAATTTCAACACTACGACTTCATCGAAAACAAGAAGTGAATGGAAGGTTATGCATTGAAGAAGTGGGAGTCGACCTTGAACTTTGTGTTCATGCCCATGGACCCGATGTGGAACTTATCATGGAAGCTTCTTGTGATAATAATGATAATCCCCTTGTTATATGTTCATCTAGTAACTATGTTTGGTCCTTTGCAAACGTGGTTCTGACCATGATTGTTCCCCTTTGATTCCATTTCTCGGACAAGTTAAAGCACTTGTCTTCTGCAGATCAATGCATCTTCGCAACCTCTATCTTAACCTCCCTTCTAGTATTACCCTCCGGTATCTCGAGAATAGCAAAGAACTGTGTTGCTTCCGATGAGTCTTCATCTGGTATTGCTCCTAAGCGATTTCAGATTGCCCTGGGTTTCGAGTTATTAGTCACTCGGGAAAACCGATAAGTGAATCGATTCCACACTCTGATTCAATAGCTCTACGCTATTTTCCTTTCTTACGAGTTTAATAATCCTTCAAGTCATTCCTAGCATGATCGACTATATCATTATCGTGCTAAATTTTAACTGTGCTACCTGGTCCTTCTTCCTGGAGCACAATTTTCCATGATGAGCTAATGCTTACGTTGATCTTCCTCGTCATATCATTTCGTCTTGAACAGCAAGCTTGATTTCGAGTTTGTGTCGTACCCGTGGTTCCAATAACCTTTCGGTTCATCATTCCTTTGACTTGATGTCATCGATGATTGATTACATCTTCATGAAACCTCTCGACAAATGTGTCATGATCATCGTCAACATTTTGAGCTCTTCCAGCATATCAATCGAATTCATGATGAGAAATACCATCCGTGCCCCTTGATGATTTGGGTTATCATCGACAATATTCTTGCCTTCCCCCCAACACAATTTTGTTCATATCATTTTGGCAATACATCCTTTTGACATGTCGATGGATTGCTGCTGAACCCATCGGCCACATCTTCATCTTTCAATGATGAAATTGTATGAACTAGTCTAGCAGTTCCTGTGGGATCCTTTTTGAATTCAAAAGTCTGACTTTTACCTGATGACCATGTCAATGATATCCCGAAGCATGTCTGTGGTACCCCAATCGTCAACAAGAACATTGGAAGCGCACTGCTAAATGTATCTTGATCAATTATCCAAACACCGTTGTATGGGTAAACCTCATAAATTCTTTGCCCCTTTATCTAAATGGTTTAATACATGGAGCCCTATCATGCTCTGCCTTTCCTTGGGAAAGTTATACTCTAATACTTGGGTATAAACACCTTTCCTTTCCATTGGTTTGATTATCATAATAAGCACATTTTCCTTTCCATTGTTTTGTTTCACCTTTCTTGTAATCTAACTTGTCTGAGCAGAGATAAATCCCTGCTTAGGTAAGCACCTCGGTGTACAACTATGTCAGTAAGACCTTGTTATTATTGCTATTGACATTCCGGTAACCACCGATGGACGAGAACTTTGCCTATTGGTCTGCCTCGTTCAACGAGCAGGAAAATAGTTCTCTTCATCCCTCGCCCTTGGTACCAACGTTGTTGCCAACAAAACTGACAGGCTATCCTCTAACATGCCTCGCTATCATGACCATGCAAGCTGTCGGCGCCCCTTGTACCTTTAACTTACATGGTGGGCCCATAACCCACAGTTCCACAGGATCGAAACCTGACTCTTCTGTACACCCCTGTTTCTAGAGTTATTCCTCACGCTTGGCTTCATCTGTAATTTAGTGATCTATTCTGGTTTCAAATGCAATACTTATTCCCGTCGTCTGAAACCCCCTTTCGCACTCTGTTTCAGACAATGAATGATTGCCTACCCGATTGAAGCTTCTTATTGCACCTTCTTACCTTACTCTCGATGACTTTCTTGAATTTCAACTCGAGAGATGCCTCCTTGCCACGTTCATTGACATAGTCCCCAGGTAACTATATTGTCTTGAGCTTCGTCCTTCCCGAGTCTTTTCCCCTTACTCCACCCCTTAAATCTCGGGACGAGATTTCTTGTAGTGGAGGAGATTTGTAACACCCCCAGTGTCATGCTACAGTAATCCCCTATTAATGGTGCCATGTCATCATGTTACTGTGCTAATCTTCACTTGATCCAAATCACAGTTCAAATTTAGATTTTAAAATAAAGTCAAAAATAACCTTTCTTTAAACAACTAAACAAAATTGTTCACAATGTGACAAAAATTCCTAAGCAATTGTGAAAATAACACATACTTCATTTGGATGCCCAAGTTGTCCCTGTCAATTTATTTAGTGGTCAAGTTGCATTTAAATTAGCCTTTTCAAAATAAACAAATATTTAAAGTTTTCCTTTTTGACCTCAAACTTTGTGGGCCTCTTCAACGTATTGCCTAGTATTTTTGTGCAAATTTTCATATTTAACCAAATCCATTTGTTAGCTAATGTAAATAGAAAACAGTACAGAAAAATAAATAAACAGAAAAAAGTAAAAGAAAAGAAACGGAGGGCCTAACTTACTAGGCCACTTGGCCCACCTATCCATAAATGGCCCAGCCCACCCCCTGTTTTCCCCTTCCTCCCGCTACAGGAAGCAGAGGGGATCGTGGAGGCCATTCGTCGGCCGTCCAACGGCGTGGAGGCCATCTGCCGGCTCCCCCTCACCTACAAGAACACGGCGCCCCTCCCCTCGAACCCTAGGACGCCCCTGCCTCTTCCCCCTTCCTCCTCGCGCCGCACCTTGCTCTCCCTCGACGCGCCCGCTCGCCCGAGCTCGCGTACGCCGTGGCCGTCGACGCCATCGCGGCCACCGTGCTCCCCGCGCCATACGAACTTGTCTCGAAGCATCCTCGTCGTCGTCTCCTTCGTCCCCGACCATTGAATCAAGCCGGGAGGGCCTGTATGCTCGCCATCAAGCTCGTGTCATTCGCGTACATCGCCGGCCGCCGTCGTCGATTGCCTCGTCTCCGGTCCACCCCGGCCTTCGTCGACCGCGCCCACGAGCTCTATGTGAGCTCCTCCTCCATTCCCCCCTGCTTGCCCCCTCGATTCGTTGCGGTAGCCTCTGTCCCCGAGCTCGTCCGAGCTCGCGCGTACGCGTACGTACGTACGTGTGTACTGCTGCTGCTCCTGAAGCTGTTGCTGCCGCTGCTGTGCGTGCGCGCCCGCACGCGTCCTCGCCGCGGTTGCTCACTAACCGCTGTGGCTGCTCTGCTCCCTGCGCGGCTGCGCTGCTTGCTGCTGCCGCCGCTCTTGCACTGCTGTTGCGCTGCCGCCATTGCTCCTTTACTCTGCTGCTTCGTGCTGCTGCTGCTGCTAGTGTTGCTTGCCGCTGCTACTACCTCCTGCTGCCGCTACTTAGCTGCTGCTCTAGCTGCTACAAATGGCCATGGCCGTGGCCATGCTATGTGCGTGTGTGTGCACAACCTCACGGCAGGTTGTGCCACCAAGCCGGCCCAAAATTCAGTTAGGGACTAATCCCTCTTTAGTACTAGCCACCCCACGTTGAGTCTATTACATATGGCCCTCAAGTGCTAAATTAATCCTCTAAATAAAATGCCAGTCTATTACATGTGGAACCCAACGTTAGATTAAACCAAGAAGTTAAAATAATTAATATGCTAATTTAAAGTGTGTGCCAATGACACCTGGGCCCCAACTGTAGTTTGACAAGTCAACAGTCAAATAGTTGACTGTTGACTGGACTGTTGACTGGGTCAACTGGGACCCCCTAGACCCACTGTCAGCCTTTGTATACAATCTGTGTACACAGGGCGAGGTACCCATAGTATTTTAATCATTATTTTCGAATTAATAATAATCTCAAAATATTGCTAAAACTTTGAAAATTCATAGAAAATAAAACCGTAATTTGGACGAAATAGTTTTATACATGAAAGTTGCTCAGGACGATGAGACGAATCTGGTTACACTCTCCGTTCACCTGTCACATGCCTCTAGCATAGCGAACATGCAACCTTCCCCCTCCGGTTCGTCTGTTCGAAAATGCCAAACTTCGGGGAAACATTCCCGGATATTCTTTCCCTTTGCCGGTATCGTGTAGTGACGCGTTAGAACACGTCTAGCTCTGTGTGTTGTCCTATTATGCTCTTGTTTGCTCTGTATTTATTGTTTCTTCCTCCTCTTCTCTACGGTAGACCCCGAGACCGCTGTTGATGTCCCTGTGATCGACTACGTTGACGACGACCCTTCTTCCCTTTCAGCGGAGCTTCCAGGCAAGCCCCCCCTTTGATCATCCCGATATCGCCCATTCCATTCTCTCATGCTTGCATTAGATTTTGCTACTGTTACTGTTTGCTCCTATTCTGATGCATAGCCTGCTTTTGTATCTGCTGTTGTACCTTACCTGCTTATCATAAACTGCTTAGTATAGGTTGGTTAGTGATACATCAGTGACCCCCCACCTTGTCCCTATTGCCCCTACTTCATCATCGAAGACCCGATCAACGGGATCGAAGACCAGGCCCCGACACCGCACATCACTTCCCCTTAGTTGCTCGACACTACTGGGTTACTATCGAGTGCCGAGGGTGAGACCTCTTCAACACTTCTGTTGTTAACCTGTAGTGTAGCTATTCGGTTGTGGTCATCGAGGGTGATTTCCTCCTTAACCACTTCCGATAAGGCTCTGTCATGCAACCCCTCAAGTGTGAACCTCGAGGGTGATTCCTCTTACATTCACCTTGATGATTACATCTAGTGGAATTCATCGGGGTGATTCCTCGGGTTATCCCCTTGATGTTTGGACACACGGATACTTGGACTTTACCACTGTTACTTGGAAAGACGGGTCGGCCCTGAGGGGTACCCGCGCGAGCTTAGTTGCGAGTGATGTGGAGACGGGTTGGCCTAGAGGGTGCCCGCGAGATAATTACGAGGCGTGGCCGGGCATTCCTAGCCCTTGCCGCAAGTCCTTGAGATGGGGCAATGGGGTCACATCTTTCGTGAGTCTCTGCTTGTTACCGCGCATTCCTAATCCACTACGATTTGGATATTTGATCTGAGGGGCCTCTCGCCTGATAGCACTAACCATCACGTGGGCATAGTATGGGCGTTCTGCGTTGTATGCATCAGCCGAAGCTTAATAGACGTCAGCGACTGAGCGGCGCGCGCCTGGTTGGACTGCGTCAGCACCTGCCTTGTTGAAGGAGGTAGCTAGGTCTGCTCACCGGCCGTGTACGCAACGTGCAGGAGTTCCCGGGGAGATGGCCCATGACCCCTGGGGGCATAGGTTTAGTCCGGCGTGCTGGCCTCTCTATTAAGCCTAGGTCGGGTTGCAGCGTATTGTTTGGCCGAGGCCGGGCATGACCCAGGAAAGTGTGTCCGGCCGGAGTTAATCGAGCGTGGTGGGTAAGTTGGTGCACCCCTGCAGGGAAGAAAACATCTATCGATAGCCTGTCCTACGGTAATGGACACTTGGAGTTGTATCCCGATCGATACATCTAGAACTGGATACTTGTGATGAGACTGGATGGTGATGAGTAATGGATTGTGATGATAACTGGATAGTATGGCTCTGGGATTGCTTTCTCACAGGGAGTCGAGAAAGGATCTCTGGCCGAGGTTGATAACACTTCTACTACTTTACTTTATGCTACTCTACTCCCTCTTGTTGCTGCAAGATGGTGGTTTCCAGAAGAGGCTAGTCTTCGATAGGACTTGGCCTTCTCTCTATTCTGGCATTTCTGCGGCCCAGTCCACATATACAGCCTTCCTTTGATAATGTTGCATATGTAGTGTAGATCCTTACTTGCGAGTACTTTGGATGAGTACTCACGATTGCTTTGCTCCCCCTTTTCTCCCTTTCTTCTTCTTTCCGGTTGATGCAACCAGATGTCGGAGCCCAGGAGCCAGATGCCACCGCCGATGCTTACTACTACGTGGAGGCCGCCGACGACTAGGAGTAGTTAGGAGGCTCCCGGGCAGGAGGCCTTGCCTTTTCGATCGATGTTGCTTTTGTGCTAGCCTTCTTAAGGCAAACTTGTTTAACTCATGTCTGTACTCAGATATTATTGATTCCGCTGACTCTTGTGTTTTCGAGCTTATGTATTCGAGCCCTCGAGGCCCCTGGCTTGTAATATAAAGCTTGTATTTTTTTTAATTTGTGTCTAGAGTTGTGTTGTGATATCTTCCCGTGAGTCCTTGATCTTGATCATACATATTTGCGTGTATGATTAGTGTGCGATTGAATCGAGGGCGTCACATTTGATGTGTCGCGTCAACTCATACATCAACGAGAAGTTTGATTATCCTCTCCCTTGCGGACTTAACTGCACCTGCCTTTTGCTGTATGACAGGTTGGCCACACACCTATCGGGCCCACCTGTCATACACGCAAACGCAGGAGCGTCCCTCCCTCGCCCATGAGCGTGGTGGCCGGCAAGACTAGGAGAAGCTTTCGCTACACGCTCTCCCTCCCGCACGCGATGGACATGCAGCAATTCAATCGGTATCAGATGGCCAGTAGCGTACTGTAGTACTTATCCAGTGCAGTAGTACTCCATCATTGTTCGACTTCCCGAAGAGGCAAAGAGCCAAGCGCAGCCCGGACGCTCATGTGGCAGTTTCATGTGTAGAGTAGTCTAGGATAGCGTGTACCGTGCCTGTAAGCTTAAAATCGTTGGGGTCGGCTCCATGCTATGTGGCCGTCTCGTAGTTTTTTTTTAAAAAATAGTCTTCTGGTCCTTCCTGACACCCTGGTGACTATAGTTTGCACGCTCATCTGGTTAAGACAGGAATATATATTTTCATTTGGTTTTTTTTCGAAAAGGGGGGGACTCCCCAGCCTCTGCATCAGAACGAGGTATACGGCCACATATATTTTTAATTTGTGGTGGCTAAATGTTAGTGGTTGTAGCAAATATATTGTACACTGCGGGTCTTTCAGCCAAGTTTAGAGGCAAGCATGTGGGGCTAGTGCTATGATGTGTCGCGTCAACTCGTACAACGAGGAGAAGCTTGATTTTACTACACGCCTTCTCCCTCACCCATGCACGCGGTTGCTCGCAAATAATGACAGGCTTTTGCTTAGTAGTACTTCTACAACAAGCTATCCATCCCGCTCGCGATGGACGGACATGCAGCAGTGGATTCGATACTGTAGAAGCAGTAGTAGTAACATCATTGTTCGTCTTCTGGAAGAGGCGAAGAGCCAAGCGCAAACCGAACGTTGCAGTTGCGAACATTGGAGCACGCACATAGCCAGGCTCTTGCATGAGACAAAATTGCTATGTGAGCCCACTATTGTACAAGTACGTACAACTACTTGCTAGTATAGCCCCACTACTCCAATCCATCTACTCCCAAGTCTCTATGCAACACTGCTCACTCCAATCCAAGACCAAGTGACTAGAAGCCACAAGCACCTATGGAGGCGAGGGACGCGAGCGGCAGTCGGCTGTGCCAAATCATCCAAGGCGCCGGCATGCGGCCCCGCACCGTGCAGTGTTTCCAGACGGTGCTGGCGACCGCAGGCATCATTCACGTGGTCATCGCCGCCGAGGGAGGAAACCCACAGCTGCCGGAGGGGCCCGATCCTCTGCCCGTGCCATTCTCTCCGACACAGCGCCGGCTCAGGAGGTCCTCCGACCCTTCTTCCTCCCCGCCGTATTGTCCGCAGATCCGACCTGCCGCCGCCGACATCCCGGCGACCCTCAGGTATAAGTTCTTCAAAAGCGGCCTTGCTCTACTGCCCCAGCTCCCCACGTTTCTGCATGTGCATCTTTTTCTACTCCCATCAGCTCTTCCAAAGCCACCTAAATTTTTAGTATTATTAGAGGTAAAGCTACTTCATGCATTTGAATCTAGGGCTTTGTTCAAACAACGAAGAGAGGGGGGAAAGTTGTAGCATGAATCTAGGACTTGATTCAAAGAGGAAATAATATGGTGAAAGTAGTAGAGACCGGATACCCAACCGGTCTCTTGGTTGAAAAGGGAAATAATGGGAAAACGCAGTACAAACTGGATAAGGAACAAATCTATTATTGGTTGAAAAAGGATAGAAAGTGGCGGCTGGTGGACAAGTCAACAGAGTATGTCCAGGATTAGATTTGCTGCCATCACATAGTAAAAGGTCTCCAGGATTAGATTTGCTGCCCTCACATAGTAAAAGGTCTCAGGATTAGATTTGCTGCCCTCACATAGTAAAAGGTCTCCAGGATTAGATTTGCTGCCCTCACATAGTAAATGGTCTCCAGAATTAGATTTGCTGCCCTCACATAGTAAAAGGTCTCCAGGATTAGATTTGCTGCCCTCACATAGTACAAGGTCTCCAGGATTAGATTTGCTGCCCTAACATAGCATGAACAAAGTCGGCATCACCACTTTATGCCTGCTTGTAGGTACATTGTGCTGATGTGTCCACTGTCGCATGTCCTTATACCAACCTTTTGCTGTTGTTAATGTAAGGGCGCATGTAAAATGAAGCGATCACACTGTTACCTTAGGGACATGTCTAACCAGTGTTATTGTTAATCTAATGCCTCCAGTGATAAGATGCAACTAAACTGTGTTACAAATGGCTAAACCCTAGAAGCTACCACGAGATGCAACTAAACTATGTTACAATATCTAATGTCATACCCATCGTGACAGTGCGGCGCGCTTGGCTGTGGCTCGAATCCATCGAAGATCAAGTCTTCGTGGATGTCGGTCGTATAATTCAAACTTCCAAATCTGACCTGATGGCCAGGGGCGTAGCTTTCAATCTACTCCAGATGGCCAAGCGAATTAGCCCATAGTGCAAAGCCGCCGAATACGAAGATCTGTCCGGGGAGAAAAGTATCACCCTGGACCGTATCGCTATCGATGATAGTAGGAGCCATCAAGCCTAACGGCGACGACACAGAGGAACTCTCAATGAAAGCACCAATGTCGGTGTCAAAACCGGCGGATCTCGGGTAGGGGGTCTCAAACTGTGCGTCTAGGCCGGATGGTAACAGGAGGCAGGGGACACGATGTTTTACCCAGGTTCGGGCCCTCTTGATGGAGGTAAAACCCTACGTCCTGCTTGATTGATATTGATGATATGGGTATTACAAGAGTAGATCTACCACGAGATCAAAAAGGCTAAACCCTAGAAGCTAGCCTATGGTATGATTGTATGTTATGGTTGTTGTCCTACGGACTAAAACCCTTCAGCTTATATAGACACCAGAGAGGGTTACGGTTACACAAGGCTGGTTACGAAGGAGGAGATATCCATATTCGTATTGCCTAGCTTGCCTTCCATGCCAAGTAGAGTCCTATCCGGACACGAGACGAAGTCTTCAATCTTGTACCTTCATAGTCTAACAGTCCGGCCAAAGGATATAGTTCGGCTGTCCGGAGACCCCCTAATCCAGGACTCCCTCAGTGCACCAGACATGTGGTGCGCCACTACTATATACTAATGGCGCACCACATCCACGGTGCGCCATTAGTAACAAGTTTTTTTTCAAAACTAGTAATGGCGCACCGTGGGAGTGGTGCGCCATTACTAGTTCAACTAGTAATGGCGCACCAGTCCCACGGTGCGCCATTACTAACTTGGCCCAAAAATTCCCTCGCATGCACCCCCCCGGGACCACCTTTTCAGTTTAAAAAAAATAAAAGAAAATGATGAAAATGTCAAAAAAATAAAAGAAAATAAGTTTCCCATGTGATATGTGGTCTAGTTGTTGGGAAAATTTATAAATATGAATTTCGACTTTATTTGCAAAATCTCTCTGGAATTTGTAAAATGGGCATAACTTTTGCATACGAACTCGGATTAAAAAGTTTTCTATATGAAAAATCATCTACTCGAAAAGTTACATCCGAATTTAATCGGGGGAACCCCGTTAAACATTTTCAAAATCCTCAAAAACCTAACAAGAAAAAAAGTTACGGGACTTTTAAGATCTGGAGGCAAAAAATTCAAAAAAATTCAAACTTACTAGTGGCGCACCGTATGCTAGGTGCACCACTAGTAACGAAAAAAAATTAGTTTGGATTTTTTTCGGGATTTTTTTTCAAAATATGATACGTAATATGAATGGAAGTTTGCAATATTTTTTCAAAATTCCATCACACTCATGAACATGAACAAAGTCCTAAACATCAACAAGGTTTAATAGGATTGATATGCTAGATATATCAACAAGTGCTTGTGAAGTGAGCTGGTGCTGGGGTTGGATAGAACTCTAAAGTTAAGCGTGCTTGGGCTGGAGTAGTGTGAGGATGGTTGACCTTTTGGGAAGTTTGACCACGGAGCGCGATTTAACCTGGGATTAAGCATATTGACCCGAGATTAAGAAAAAAAAATAAAAAAAATTGATTTTTTTTAAAAAAATATTAAAAAAATTGGAAAAAATTATTACTAATGGTGCACTTCTATGTGGTGCGCCATTACTAAGTCATATAGTAATGGCGCACCTCTAGGCATACTAATGGCGCACTACAGGTGCGCCTTTAGTATCTGGTATACTAATGGCGCACCACGCCATTAGTAAAAAATACTAGTGGCGTGGTACTAGTGGTGCACCAGTAGTGCGCCATTAGTAGGCAAAACTGGTGCGCCACTAGTAGGCCTTTTTGCTAGTAGTGTACTAGTAGTAGTACAACTATGGTACACTTGATGGTCAAAATACTATTATTCATCCGGTCCTCACACTGAAGTGACAAGACCTTGAGCTCGAGGTGACACCAGTCCAGGCGGCGTGTCCGGGTTACCAAAGTCAGCCTCTCCTTGTGCACTATGCAGTCACTGTCACCGCCGCTGTATAGCATGCCTTGCCTCATCTCCCTCTCCCCTAGCACCACTCCATCTCCATCTCCGTCTCACCGGAGATCCTAAGGTCACTCTTCATCATCTCACTGTGCCCCCCACGTACCATCTCCTCGCTCGCCTCCTCCAGTACCATAGTTCCCTGATACGTATCGGTCGTATCTACTTTTCCAAACACTTTTGCCCTTGTTTTGGACTCTAACTTGCACGATTTGAATGGGACTAACCCGGACTGACGCTGTTTTCACCAGAATTGCCATGGTGTTATTTTTGTGCAGAAATAAAAGTTCTCGGAATGACCTGAAAATCAACGGAGAATTATTTTGGAATATATAAAAAATACTAGAAGGAAGATCCACGTCAGGGGGGCCTCCACCTGTCCACGAGGGTGGGGGCGCGCCCCCTGCTTCGTGGGCCCCCTGACGCTCCACCGACCTCAACCCTGACTCCATATATTCACTTTCGAGGAGAAAAAAAGAAGAGAGAAGGATTCATCGCATTTTACGATACAGAGCCGCTGCCAAGCCCTAAACTCTCTCGGGAGGGCTGATTTGGAGTCCGTTCGGGGCTCCGGAGAGGGGAATCCGTCACCATCGTCATCATCAACCTTCCTCCATCACCAATTTCATGATGCTCACTGCCGTGTGTGAGCAATTCCATCGTAGGCTTGCTGGACGGTGATGGGTTGGATAAGATTTATCATGTAAGCGAGTTAGTTTTGTTAGGGTTTGATCCCTAGTATCCACTATGTTCTGAGATTGGTGTTGTTATGACTTTGCTATGCTTAATGCTTGTCACTAGGGCTCGAGTGCCATGATTTCAGATCTGAACCTATTATGTTTTCATCAATATATGAGAGTTCTTGATCCTATCTTGCAAGTCAATAGTCACCTACTATGTGTTATGATCCGGCAACCCCGAAGTGACAATAGTCGGGACCACTCCCGGTGACGACCGTAGTTTGAGGAGTTCATGTATTCACTATGTGTTAATGCTTTGGTCCGATACTCTATTAAAAGGAGGCCTTAATATCCCTTAGTTTCCAATAGGACCCCCCTTCCACGGGAGGGTAGGACAAAAGATGACATGCAAGTTCTTTCCATAAGCACGTATGACTATATTCAGAATACATGCCTACATTACATTGATGAACTGGAGCTAGTTCTGTGTCACCCTATGTTATGACTGTTACATGATCGATCGCATCTGGAATAATTCTCCATCATTGATCCAATGCCGACGAGCTTTCCATATATTGTTCTTTGCTTATTTACTTTTCCGTTGCTATTGTTACAATTACTATAAAACACCAAAAATATTACTTTTGCTACTGTTACCTTTTACCACCGTTACCACTACTATCTTATTACTTTGCTACTAAATACCTTGCTGCAGATATTAAGTTTCCAGGTGTGGTTGAATTGACAACTCAGTTGCAAATACTTGAGAATATTCTTTGGCTTCCCTTATGTCGAATCAATAAATTTGGGTTGAATACTCTACCCTCGAAAACTGTTGCGATCCCCTATACTTGTGGGTTATCAAGACTATTTTCTGGCACCGTTGCCGGGGAGCATAGCTCTATTCTTTGAGTCACTTGGGATATATATCTTCTTATCATTATGAAGAACTTGAAAGATACAACAACCAAGATCTATCCCTCAACTATGAGGGGAGGTAAGGAACTGCCATCTAGCTCCGCACTTGATTCACCTTTTGTTTTGAGTAAGCTTGCGACACCTAAACCTGCTTCTGCTATTAATTCTGATATGTCACATGTTATTGATGATGCAATTTCTGCTATGCATGATACTTATGATGAAACTACTTCTATGCTTGATACTACTATGCCACTTGGTGAATTTCTTGATGAACAACTTGCTAGGGCTAGAGAGAATGAAATTATTGAAACTGATAATATTGATGAAAGTGATGATGAAGATTCTCCCCCTAGATATGAATTGCCTGTTGTTCCTGAGGGTTTTGTTATGGATGAAGAAACTGCTAGAGACTTTCTTGCTTGCAATGATAGGAGTGATCTTAAGAAACTATTAGCTAAGCTGAAACAAAAAAAACTCTGAATGCTAGAATGAAATATGATCATGCTTATGCTACTTCACCTATCTTTGTTACTGATAAGGATTATGAATTCTCTGTCGACCCTGATGTAATTACTTTGGTTGAATTTGATCCTTTCTCTGGCTATGAATCTGAAACTGTTGTGGCACATCTTACTAAATTAAATGATATAGCCACCTTGTTCACTAATGATGAGAAAACTCGCTACTATTATATCCTTAAGATATTTCCGTTCTCATTAAAGGGTGATGCTAAGATATGGTTTAATTCTCTTGATCCTGGTTCTGTGCGTAGTCCCCAGGATATGACTTATTACTTCTCTGCTAAATATTTCCCTGCTCATAAGAAACAAGCTGCTTTAAGGGAAATATATAATTTTGTGCAAATTGAAGGAGAGAGTCTCCCACAAGCTTGGGGGAGGCTTCTCCAATTACTTAATGATTTGCCTGATCATCCTCTTAAGAAAAATGAAATACTTGCTATCTTTTATAATGGATTAACCGATGCTTCCAGAGACCACCTGGATAGTTGTGATGGTTGTGTTTTCAGGGAAAGAACACCAGATGAAGCTGAAATTTTATTGAATAATATGTTGACCAATGAAAATAATTGGACACTTCCTCAGCCAACCCCTAAGCCAACTCCGAAGAAAATGGGTGTTCTATTTCTCAGTCCTGAAGATATGCAAGAGGCAAAGAAATCTATGAAGGAAAAAGTTATAAAAGCTGAAGATGTTCAGAATTTACCTCCTGTTGAAGAAATACATGGTTTTAATCCACCACCTATTAAAGAAACACATGGTCTTGATAACCCGACACAGGTAGTAAAGGTAAATTCTCTCTATAGATATGATAAAGCTGAAATCCCTTCTACAAAGTTTGCTAGCCAATGTTTGGATGAGTTTGATAACTTTATGGTTAAGCAAGAAGACTTCGATGCTTATTTTGGTAGAGAATTAAAACACAATGCTTATACAATTGAACACTTGAGTGGTTATATGGCTAATGTTAAAGGTGAACTAAAACTTATTAGTAAACATGCTTCTATGGTTACTACTCAAGTAGAACAAGTACTTAAAGCTCAGAATGATTTGCTCAATGAATTGAATAGTAAAAATGATAATGCTGTTAGAGTTATGACTAGAGGTGGTAAAATGACTCAGAAACCTTGTATCCTGAGGGCCATCCTAAGAGAATTGAGCAAGATTCTCAGAGAAATAATGTAGATGCACCTAGTACTTCTAAGAAGAAGAAAAAGAAAAATGATAGGACTTTGCATGCTTCTAGTGAACCTATTATTGATACACCTGAGACTCCCCATAATATCTCTACCTCCGATGCTGAAACACAATCTGGTAATGAACATGAACCTGGTGATAATGTTAATAATGATGTTCATGTTAATGCTCAACCTAGCAATGATAATGAGGTAGAAATTGAACCTGTTGTTGATCTTGATAACCCACAATCAAAGAATCAACGTTATGATAAGAGAGACTTTGTTGCTAGGAAGCACGGTAAGGAAAGAGAACCATGGGTTCAGAAACCCGTGCCTTTTCCTCCTAAACCATGCAAGAAAAAGGATGATGAGGATTTTGCGCGCTTTGCTGAAATGATTAGACCTATATTTTTGCGTATGCGATTAACTGATATGCTCAAAATGAATCCTTATGCTAAATATATAAAGGAAATTGTTACAAATAAAAGAAAGATACCAGAAGCTGAAAGTTCCACCATGCTTGCTAATTATACTTTTAAGTGTGGAATACCTAAGAAACTAGGAGATCCCGGAGTACCAACTATACCATGCCCCATTAAAAGAAACTATGTTAAAACTACTTTATGTGATCTTGGAGCCGGTGTTAGTGTTATGACTCTCTCTTTATATCATAGACTTGATTTCAATAAGTTGACACCCACTGAAATATCTTTGCAAATGGCTGATAAATCAACTGCTATTCCTGTCGGTATTTGTGAGGATGTGCCTGTTGTGGTTGCAAATGTTACTATTTTAACAGACTTTGTTATTCTTGATATTTCCGAGGACGATAGTATGTCTATTATTCTTGAAAGACCCTTTTTGAATACTGCAGGGGCTGTTATTGATTGCACCAAAGGCAATGCTACTTTTCATATTAATGGTAATGAGCATACGGTACACTTTCCGAGGAAACAACCTCAAGTTCAAAGTATCAATTCTATTGGAAAAATTTCAACAATTACTATTGGAGGTTTTGAATTTCCTCTCCCGACTGTCAAGAAGAAACATGATATTCTTATTGTTGGGGACATACATATCCCCGTTAAGGTAACCTAGTGTTATTCAAAAATTCTCCAGTTCCATGTTATTCGTAATGAGTTTGTTAACAAGACCTGATCAACCTTGTTAGTAGATTCCTTTTGATGAGCATGAGATGGATGAAATTAGAAAACACAACTCTCTGTACCCTCTTTTTACTTTCTGTTATTTATATTAAATAAAGCAAAAATAGTAATTTATGTCTGTTTTCTAAATTATCCATGCAATAAAAAATACCCTGAAAATAAAATTTCTCCAAATACCCTGAAATTTAGATATGATTTTTTCTGGAATATTTGAGAATATCTAGCACTGAAAACACAGCAGGGGGAGCAAGCACCTGGCCACGAGGGTGGAGGGCGTGCCCACCCTGCCTCGTGGGCCCATGGTGGCTCCCCTCCACTTATTGCAGCTACCACACATTCCTTCTTCCTCCCACAAACATCACTAGCCAGCTCAAACCCGAGTCCAAGCTCATCTTGCTGCCATTTTCGATCTCCTTACTCAAAGCACCTCTCACAAAACTGCTTTGGGGGATTGTTCCTTGGTATGTGATTCCTCCAATGGTCCAATTAGTTTTTGTTCTAGTGCTTTATTCATTACATATTTTTGCTGCTTAGGTGACCCTGTTCTTGAGCTTGCATGTCAAATTTATATGGTCAAAAGTAGTTTTAATGCATGATATATCCTCTAGGCACTTGTGGGCGTACTTGCTATCAATTTTGTTGAGTTTGGTTCACTTTTATTTTGAAGTTACTAAAATTTCAGAAATCTTCAAAAAAGATGAAGAGATTTTTGAGGGGCTCATCGAGCCGAAGCTTGAAGGATAAACAAAATGAAGAGAACAAGAAGCCCAAGTATAATCTCCCTCGTACCGCGGAGGTCCGGCCGTGTGAATGGCCTTGTGATGATTTCTTGAGAGCAGCAGGGATTTATGATGATTTCTATGAATTGGTTGAGAATGCAGGCCTCACTGCCTTCCTCCACGACCAACGCGAACAGTATCTCTTACTCACCAATATCTTTGTGCAAAACTTTCATTTCCATGCTAGGAGCTCACCACCTACGGTGGAATTTTATTTATATGATGAGCATAAGGAGATGTCACTTCGTGATTTTGTTGGGTTTGTTTGATCCCATTCGAGGGCAGCATAGAGGAACCACATCGTGATGATGTGTAAGGGTTTATTGATACAATTGCTATAGGGGAAACGAGGAAAGTTTCCGATGCAATAATTACTAGCATACATTTTGCTGTTTTACGTTAGTTTGCAATATTTGCTAGTAGATGCTTAATTGGTCGCAGAAACTGTGGCAACCTTAGTGCCTCTGATATTGTTATTTTGTGCCATGCCTTGTTGCGTGATGATACATTTAGTATGGGCGCTATTGTTGCAAAGCGGTTAAATCTTAACCGTACTAAGGGCCCCGTCCTTGGAGGCATCTTCGCCTTGCGCCTCACTACACACATTAACATACCTATTAGGCATTATGAGAAGGAAGAGAAGTTGTTGCCTTCTGTTTTTCTAGACTATAAGAGTATGGTAGCATATGATTTTATCGTTAAGAATAGGGAAAAGATGCTTAAGTATAAGCTGATATTTGATAAAATCACCCTGGGACTATTACTTTGCTTGCCCCTTCCTTGTTTGATTTATTTGCAGGCAAGTACCTTGTTCCGTTGGAGGCCATTCACGCCTGCCGGAACCCTACATCAGCTACAGAGCCAGAGCCGGAACCACAATTTGATCCTCCACGACAGTCTGGATACCAGTGGGATCCGGACGTGATCGCCAGCCAGTGGCACCAGGGGGATTCTTCTTGGTACGACCCCAACTATTACTTTGGATATCCGCTAGGCCAGCCGTGGCCATAGACCAACTTAGGCCAAAAGCCTAAGCTTGGGGGAGTATGTATTTTTCACCGACATTACATTTATGTTCACACACTCATGCTAGTTGTCGGTGCTCATACTTTTTCACTGCATCATCCATGCTAGTTTATTTTCCCTTTTTATGCTTTCTTCTTGTGTGTTTAAGAAACCTTAAGAAAAACAAAAAAAATAGTTGTAGCTTTTAATTAGTTTACTTTTCATGTTGTAGTAGTAGTAATTAAAAAAGAAAACCCAAAAAGATTTCTCGTTCTTCTTTTGGTTGTTGGGATCTTTCTCGTGTAAATAGTTTTATTTCTTTTCTTGTTCTTAGGGGTCGGGAGGAGATGACCATAAGTAAATTGTTAAAGTGGCTCTTATATGAATTATTGTTGATCTGACAAAGAGCCCATATTAGCTTGTCTTCTCTCTCGAATTGAATGCTTGCAGATTCCAGCTTAGTCCAATGCATGTGCACTATTATTATTATTCACATCGTTCGGTCCTGCAAGTGAAAGGCAATAATGATGATTATATGATGAACTTATTGAGATGAGAAAAGCTGGTATGAACTCGACCTCTCTTGTTTTTGTAAATATGATTAGTTCATTGTTCCTGATTAAACCTATTATGAATAAACATGTTTGCAATGACAATTAGAGATTATTGTTGCTTATGCCATGCTTAATTAGCCAGGAGCTTATAATGGTTTACCTTGCGTGCCAACATGCTATTAAAATGGTTGTGATGTGGTATGATAGGGTGGTATCCTATTTTGAACGATTCGAGTGGCTTGACTTGGCACATGTTCACGCATGTAGTTGAAACAAAATCAACATAGCCTCTATGATATTTATGTTCATGGTGCATTATATCCTACTCATGCTTGCATTCGGTGTTGATTAATTTTAATGCATGTTCATGACTTTTGTCGCTCTCTAGCTGGTCGCTTCCCAGTATTTTGCTAGCCTTCACCTATACTAAGCGGGAATACTGCTTGTGCATCCAATTCCATAAACCCCAAAGTTATTCCATATGAGTCCACCATACCTACCTATATACGGTATCTACCTGCCATTCCAAGTAAATTTGTATGTGCCAAACTCTAAACCTTCAAATAAACATTCTGTTTTGTATGCTCGAATAGCTCATGTATCAACTAGGGTTGTTTGTATCTTCCATGTTAGACGGGTTATTCTCAAGAGGAGTGGACTCCGCTCCGCGCTCACGAGAAAATGACATTGTCACCGGGATGCCCTATCCCATGCTTTATGCAAATCAAATCAAAAATAATTGCAAACAAAACTCCCTCGGGACTGTTGTTAGTTGGAGGCACTCGCTGTTTCGAGCAAGCCATGGATTGATGCTTGTTGGTGGAGGGGGAGTATAAACCTTACCATTCTGTTTGGGAACCGCCTATAATGTGTGTAGCATGGAAGATATCGCCATCTCTCGGTTGTTATGTTGACAATGAAAGCATACCGCTCAAAATATTATTCATATCTATTTCAAAATCGAGCTCTGGCACCTCTACAAATCCCTGCTTCCCTCGGTGAAGGGCCTATCTATTTACTTTTATGTTGAGTCATCCTCCTCTTATTAAAAAGCACCAGTTGGAGAGCACCGCTGTCATTTGCATCCATTACTGTTAGTTTACATTGAGTATGACTTGATCGGATCTCTTTTACCATGAATTACAATGTCTATTTAGTCCTTGATCTTTAAAGGTGCTCTGTATTTACGTTTTGCGGTCTCAGAAAGGACTAGCGAGATACCATCTTGTTATATCATATCATGATTGTTTTGAGTAAGTGTTGTCATCCGAGATTTATTATTATTGCTCGCTAGTTGATTATGCCATTGAAATGAGTAAACATGAGACCTAAATGTTATTGTGAATATGGTTAGTTCATAATCTTTGCTGAAAACTTGAATGCTGGCTCTACATATTTACAACAACAAGAGCAAACATAGTTTGTAAAAGTTTTTCTTTATCACTTTCAGTTTATCAACTGAATTGCTTGAGGACAAGCAAAGGTTTAAGCTTTGGGGAGTTGATACGTCTCCATCGTATCTACTTTTCCAAACACTTTTTCCCTTGTTTTGGACTCTAACTTGCATGATTTCAATGGAACTAACCCGAACTGACGCAGTTTTCACCAGAATTGCCATGGTGTTATTTTTGTGCAGAAATAAAAGTTCTCGGAATGACCTGAAAATCAATGGAGAATTATTTTGGAATATATAAAAAAATAATGGAAGGAAGATCCACGTTAGGGGGGCCTCCACCTGCCCACGAGGGTGGGGGTGCGCCCTACCCCCTGGGCGCGCCCCCTGCCTCGTGGGCCCCCTGACGCTCCACCGACCTCAACCCTGACTCCATATATTCATTTTCGAGGAGAAAAAAAGAGAGAAGGATTCATCGCGTTTTATGATACAGAGCCGCCGCCAAGCCCTAAACTCTCTCGGGAGGGCTGATCTGGAGTCCGTTCGGGGCTCCGGAGAGGGGAATCCGTCGCCATCATCATCAACCTTCCCCCATCACCAATTTCATGATGCTCACTGCCGTGTGTGAGTAATTCCATCGTAGGCTTGCTGGACGGTGATGGGTTGGATGAGATTTATCATGTAATCAAGTTAGTTTTGTTAGGGTTTGATCCCTAGTATGCACTATGTTCTGAGATTGATGTTGCTATGAATTTGCTATGCTTAATGCGTGTCACTAGGACCCGAGTGCCATGATTTCAGATCTGAACCTATTATGTTTTCATCAATATATGAGAGTTCTTGATCCTATCTTGCAAGTCAATAGTCACCTACTATGTGTTATGATCTGGCAACCCCGAAGTGACAATAGTCGGGACCACTCCCGGTGATGACCGTAGTTTGAGGAGTTCATGTATTCACTATGTGTTAATGCTTTGGTCTGGTACTCTATTAGAAGGAGGCCTTAATATCCCTTAGTTTCCAATAGGACCCCGCTGCCATGGGAGGGTAGGATAAAAGATGCCATGCAAGTTCTTTCCATAAGCACGTATGACTATATTCGGAATTCACGCCTACATTACATTGATGAACTGGAGCTAGTTCTGTGTCACCCTATGTTATGACTGTAACATGATCGATCACATCTGGTATAATTCTCCATCACCGATCCACTACCTATGAGCTTTCCATATATTGTTCTTCGCTTATTTACTTTCCCGTTGTTATTGTTACAATCACTATAAAACACCAAAAATATTACTTTTGCTACCGTTACCTTTTACCATCGTTACCACTACTATCATATTACTTTGCTACTAAATATCTTGCTGCAGATATTAAATTTCCAGGTGTGGTTGAATTGACAACTCAGCTGCTAATACTTGAGAATATTCTTTGGCTTCCCTTGTGTCGAATCAATAAATTTGGTTGAATACTCTACCCTCGAAAACTGTTGCGATCCCCTATACTTGTGGGCTATCATTCCCTCGCTAGCCGCTCTAGCACCGAGAGCCTTCTCCCCCGTAAATCAAGCCCCCCAAAACCCCACCTTCCAAACTCCACCATGGCCGAACGTGAACCACACATCATCCATATGAGTCACGATTGGAGCAATCTCCCTAGTGACGTCCTCGACCTCTGTTGTTTGTGTATGGATATGTTCAGCGCCATGCGGCTGGCTGCATGCTCGAGGGGCATGCACACGACCATCGTCAAAGCGAGGCCTAAGATTTTCAAGACATCCTGCTTGCTGCTATCTGGTCTTGCGTGATTTGCTCACTGTCGATGTCAAAACCGGCGGATCTCGGGTAGGGGGTCCAGAACTGTGCGTCTAAGGCGGATGTTAACAGGAGGCAGGGGACACGATGTTTACCCAGGTTCGGGCCCTCTTGATGGAGGTAATACCCTACGTCCTGCTTGATTGATCTTGATGATATGAGTATTACAAGAGTTGATCTACCACGAGATCGTAGAGGCTAAACCCTAGAAGCTAGCGTATGGTATGATTGTATCTTGTCCTACGGACTAAACCCTCCGGTTTATATAGACACCGGAGAGGGATAGGGTTACACAAAGTCGGTTACAAGGGAGGAGATCTACATATCTGTATTGCCAAGCTTGCCTTCCACGCCAAAGAAAGTCCCATCCGGACACATGACGAAGTCTTCAATCTTGTATCTTCATAGTCCAACAGTACGACTAATGGATATAGTCCGGCTGTTCGGAGACCCCCTAATCCGGGAGTTCCTTAGTAGCCCCTGAACCAGGCTTCAATGACGATGAGTCCGGCGCACAGTTTTGTCTTCGGCATTGCAAGGCGGGTTCCTCCTCCGAATACTCCATAGAAGATTTTGAACACAAGGATAGTGTCCGGCTCTGCAAAACAAGTTCCACATACCACCGTAGAGAGAATAATATTTCCACAAATCTAATCTACTGACATGTTTTGACAGCATGGCATCATGTGATGGCCCGGTCATTATTCGAACCATTCTTCTCAACCAGCTACTGCACATATCGTGAGGTGGTTTCCTTGGCACGTCTTGTCGAAGCAAAGATCGTGTCCCCTTATCACGGGATTCTCATCAATAGGGATGTGGGTAACCTAACCGCGCCATCAATTACGGCACTTAAGAAATGAGAAGTTTTACTAGGTGAGTGGGGAGGCGCATCGCCTCTTCCGCCCTTAAAAAGGGACGAGGATTCACTTTTTTCACCCACGCCTTCTTCCCGATTCATTTCCTTCTGCTCAGGCTCCAGCGCCCAAGCGTTCACCTTCTCTGCCCACAAAAGGCCTTCCAAAGATGTCCGGATCCGGAGCAGGAGGCAAATGGATGGCCTCTACCGTCCAAGAGAAGGATATCAAAAAGCTTTGGGAGGCCGGGTATCTGGCCAAGAAAATCAGCCACTGTCTTCCGACGGCAGGACAGATCGTCCCTACACAAGAACCCCATGAGAGGGTTGTATTCCTCCCTCACTTTGTCCACCGGCTAGGGTTTCCCTTCTACCCGTTCGTTCGTGGCATCATGTACTATTATGGGATCGATCTTCATGATCTGTCCCCTAATTCCTTCCTCAACATATCGACATTTATTGTCGTGTGCGAGGCTTTCCTCCGCGTTTCGTCGCACTTCGGTTTATGGCTGAAGGTTTTTAATGTAAAGCCCAAGGTGGTGGGCGGCGAGCACGCCGAGTGCGGGGGCGCTATGGTGAGCAAGATGCGCAACGCCATATGGCCAACATGAACCTTTAATGATTCTGTCAAGGAGTGGCAACAATAGTGGTTTTACATCACTGAGCCGTGGGGCAAGGAATGGGCCGCATCACCCGAGTTTTGATCCGACGCCCCTCTGCGGCTTACATCCTGGGTCAAGAAAGGCCTGGACTGGTCCTCGTCCGCCGAACTGTCGGCGCTCCAAACGCGCGTTAAAGATACGGGAGATAAGAACATTGAACTTTTCAACATAGTCCAGGTGATGTTAGTCCGCTGGATACTGCCTTGTCAACACCCGCTGCCCGAAGACCCGGCCCTCCCACTTCTGACGAAGTTGCTGGTCCCGGCGCCTTACAAGGTGCCAAAGAAGATGGCCGAGAAGGAGGCCAAAAAGATCCGGGGCGGCCTTCATCGTCGCGGCACTTCGGACACAATACCCAAAGGCTCTGATGCCCATTCCGCCTTCGAAGAGGATGAAAAGGAGGAGGAGGATGAATCCCCTGCGGGGGGGGGGGGGGAGAAGAAAGAGGACGGCCTCCGCACCCTTGGAGGCCGAACCGCCCAAAATGGGAAGGGCTTCTCTTCCGGAGGAGTCTACTGCTGCCACCGATAGCGGCCCGACATGGGATCCCAGGGCCCAGCCCCTGATGAACTCGTAGGTATATAAAATCCGAGTATGTTTAAGCGTCCGGACTCATCGTGGCTTAGTATTTTAACCTTAAGCCATATTTTTTGGTAGTCCGATGAGGTCCTATACCAAGCAATCCTCATCAGAGGACCTGCTGAGCTCAAATGCTATGGAGAGCGGGACGCCCCCAAAGCCCCCTTCCTCCAAACAGGTGCATAACACCGAGGGTTCGTCCCAGAAGGACCCCGGTCAAGGAGGAAAGGAAGAAACCGTGAAGGCGGCGCCTGGAGTTCAAACCGCAGGGGCCGGACACGTTGGGAAAAATATTCCCATGGGGTCTGATAGCGGGGGCGATCCTGAGTTTGGCTCCCCACCGGATGCGATTCCAGAGGCCTATACGGCTCTAGAATCAAGAAGGCAGCCTCCTTCGGCTGGAGGGAGTGTGCCTGTTCTGCCGGCGACCTTTGTCCATCCAGAGGTGTCGGATGCTTTGTTGGTGGCGTTACGAGACGCCTCCATCGTTGACGAACACCATGCCCTTATGGGTGCGGTGATTGAAAGGATTCAATCAACTAAGAGTGGACTGAACGAAGCCTGTATCAGCCTTATAAGAGGCTTTGAGGTATGTTTTGTAAGTTGCCAAAGAGTGTCATAGTATAGATAGTAGCCCCTGATTCACTGTTCAGTGAAAGAAAGAACCGGACAGGGGATCGCATTGATGATCACAGGAAGACTCATTGAATGATATTGATTTCTCTTCTGTTTCAAGCAGATACCTGTAGCGGCTGCTGCCTCTCATACTGTGTAGATCTCCGGACGGAATCAAAGTGTGGAGCGGGCCCGAGAGGAAATTGGCCAATTGAAAATGCAGTTGAGGGATAAACAAGGTATGCACAAGCATTGCGCACATTTTTTTTTGACAGAAAGACTGTAAGGGAACCCCCTACAGTATAATTGGTGCAACAACCCCAAGTTGCAAGTACCATGCCTTGAACCTGGGTGGGTGGGAAGGCATCAGCCCCTTCCCACCACTAGGCTATGCCTTAGTCTGCATTGCGCACATTTATTGTGAAATAAATGTTCAGTATGAAATAAACCGCATAATTTGTGCTAGGGGTTATGACCGAAGTCGAGGCCCTTAAAAGGGCTGTTGCCGAGGCCGAGGAAAAGGCGGCCATGGAGCGGACTCTTCGCGAGAAACACGAGGCCAGAGTTATTAAAGCTGAGCAGGAGCTGCAAGAGGCCGAAAGTAAATGCGAGACCTTGGAGCAGAGTTTAACTGAGAAAGAGCCCGAACTCACCAAGGCACGTCAAGCCACGAGCGATGCCCGGGGTGAAACCCAAAGCACCCTGCAGGGGATCCAAGAGGCGAGGAAGATCGCGGCGGGTAAGGCTTTTTCCATGTAAGCAAGTATTTGAAGGGAAAACTATGTTTCTGATTGTGAATCCGGACTTCTCAGTTGTATTTGCCAAGCTACCTCACAACATATCAAATGCCACTCAATTATACCGAGCCGAAGGAAGGAACACCGCCGATAAGCTCTTTTGGTCGCAGTATTTGGCGCTGAATTATCCGGTGCCTTTTGCTGATCAACTGAAACAGCTGATCGAACTGCATAAGGCTGCGAAACTAGCCATGAAAGATATGGTTATCCGGCTATGGCCTGCCGAGCCGATTCCAAGCAGCTACTTCGGGCTCGTGAGGCGGCTTGTAAGCACTTGCCCTCGATTTGACGTCATCAAGCGGTCGGTCTGTATAGAAGGAGCGCGAATGGCCTTCGCCCTCGCAAAGGTGCACTGGGGGAAGATGGATGCCGAAAAGCTAGTGACCGAGGGACCGCTAGAGGGGAAGGAGCACCGCAAGCCTGAATTATATTATAAGAGTGTCCTGAAAGGATCCTACCTTGCGACGGAGCTATGCACCAAGGACATTATATTTCCATGAATGCCGATCATGTCGTCCTTTGTAATGTTTGAACAAGGTCATTTATAAGTTGCCTGTTATATAAAAGTTTACCCTCCTGTGGGGTCGTTTTTATATTAAGACTGAGAGTTGGCCAGTCGTCGGCTTCTGCCCCCATGTAAGAAGTACGGGGGTGTTCGGGATAAACCTGAGCACTCTTTATCCCAATTTTGGGTCCTCCGAAGGAGGTGCTCAGCACAACGAACCAGGCAATCGGACTATAGGGCTTTATCACTCTCACTTAGCCATAGGAGCTTTAGTATGGTCGGCGCAGCCCCTTGTGTTCGGAAGACCGTACTAGGGGCTCTATAAGCGCCTGATCAGAGAAAAGCCGATCCATCGCACGCTGCATTGGTTATGGCATTATGCGGGAGAAATCCTTAAAGATTTTGAGACCGCTCGAACAGCTGACCAGCTCTCGCCGTATCATGACAGTCAGTTTTCGGCTTTCTCTACTGAGGTGCTCATCCGGAAGCACCAGGACACAATCGCAGTAGTTCTCCCAGTGCTACCTTAGTCGATATAGAGGAACATAAGGTACCAAAACATGGGAGCCAGGCAAACCCAGCTATTGACCCCAGACATGATTCAGAGCTGATGCATAAAATGCTATAGGTTCGGGGTGCCGAACTTCCATGAAGGTGTTCGGACTTTTATTGCCGTATTACAGGAAAAACGAAGCCCTTGGCATATTTAAGGCATATCACTATGTACGGATGCCACTTGACGAAATGATTTTGATAAGAGTTAATCAGCAGGTAAACATCATGTAAATCCACATGTTGTATTTAAGTAATACGTCTATGCGTATGGGTACAAGTAATGTGATAAAAAAGGAGTTGTGATAGCAGAACCTGCTATGACTAGGGGGAAGGGGTTGAGTGTGGATCCTTATTATGGCCAGACATTCACTGCGGGGAATGTCTAAGGGTCCCCTGACGCGTTCAAGCTGCATCCGTGGAGTCTGTCCTGGTCGGTGCAAAGGTGAACCTGCGAAGGAAATTTAAGAAATGTTTGCATGCCGGAGGGCGGTTGAACCGCTGAGTTCGGCATGTCATGGTCTTTGCCAGAGTGTTTAGTTGAGCTTTGGACGAGCCGGAGTATCCTTCCGCGAAGTAGTTCGGAGCCCCTTGATGGTGTCCCGGAGCCTGGGCGTCGACTCGAGGTTCGGCTGCAAGGTGTTGCTCGTTGTTTCTGCTGCTAAGGCAGTGATGTATTTGTTGGTGCCAAAGGAAGGTTCGGCCTTGCCATGAACCGTGATGACGCCGCGTGGACCGGGAATTTTGAGCTTACGGTAGGCATAATGCGGCACCACGTTGAATCGAGCGAACGCGGTTCGCCCGAGCAGTGCTTGATAGTCACTATGGAAAGGGGCGATTTCGAAGATTAACTCTTCGATACGGTAATTTTCTAGTGATCCGAAGATTACCTCGAGGGCAATGGAGCCTGTACATCTAACCTCCATACCTGGTATGTTGCCTCTAAAAGTGGTTTTAGTGGGCTTGATCGCTGAATGATCGATGCCCATTTTGCGCACTGTGTCCTGGTAAGCAGATTTAAACTGCTACCTCCGTCCATGAGGACTCGAGTGAGGTGGAACCCGTCTAATATTGGGTCGAGGATTAGTGCGGATGGATTTCCTTGATTGACGTTAACTGGACGATCCATGCGGTTGAAGGTGACCGGCCCTAGCTTATATTGTGGGACAGCTAGTTCCGTTGAGCCGCCATCCCTAAGGGTGCATATCTGGTCCAAGTTGGCAATTTGGGTGGTATTTACCACATTCACCGATTGAATATGGGGGGGATTTCTTTTATCCTCCTTTGTTTGGTGATCTGGGCTCTTCATTGCTACCATCGCTTTGAGACCCCTCTTCGTCTTTGGCGCCTGCCTTGCCGGCTTGTTTGGAGACCCAGCATTCTCTGTTGGTATGGGTGGCTGGCGTTTCTAGGGTGCCATGAATTTGGCATTGGCGAGCGAGTATGCGGTCCAGACTGGATGGACCAGGATTTGTATTTTTGGGTGGCCCTTTCCACTAAGCGGACTTTGAGCCCCTGAACCCGGCATTAACTGCCGTATTTCTGGCGTTTTCACCATATTTGCGGCGCTTGTGTTTGTTGCGTCATGGTTTGCCGTTGCTATCCCTGGCTTCTAATATTGGTACTATGACCAACCAACTATCTTCGCCCGCACAAAAGCGGGTCATAAGTGTCGTGAGGGCTGCCATGGATTTTGGCTTCTCTTAGCCGAGGTGCCGGGCGAGCCATTCGTCACGGATATTATGCTTAAATGCCGCTAAGGCTTCTGCATCCGGAAAGTCGACAATTTGGTTCTTCTTGGTTAGGAACCGGGTCCAGAATTTCCTCGCTGATTCCCCTAGCTACTGAGTTATATGACTTAAATCGTCAGCGTCCGGCGGTCGCACATAAGTGCCCTAGAAATTGTCCAGGAATGCCTCTGCCAGGTTCTCCCAACTTTCGATGGAGTTTGCCGGCAAGCTATTGAGCCAATGCCGAGCCGACCCTTTGAGTTTTAGCGGGAGATACTTGATGGCATGTAGGTCATCCCCGCGGGACATGTGAATGTGGAGGAAGAAGTCTTCTATCCATACCGCGGGGTCTGTAGTACCATCGTATGATTCGATGTTTATGGGTTTAAACCCTTCTAGGAATTCATGATCCATTACTTCATCCGTGAAGCATAAGGGGTGTGTGGCGCCTCTGTGCCGGGTTATATCGCGACGCAGTTCATAAGAGTCTTGTCTGCCATGCCCGGCTCAGCCGGATTTTCTATTAGTGTATCCAACGTGACGATCATCATCGCGTATTGGTGCGCGCCCCCGTGGTCCGTAGATCGATCTTGCATGTTTTGCCTTGTTTTCCAATACGTCTCGCAGGTCCCATGTGTTTCCCAGGGCCTTGGTATTTTTTTCTGAGTGGCAGCAGGGTGCATGCTGAACTTCAGGCTGAAACGCCTCTTTGGCTCGGCCACGAGGTGGCCGATCAGCCGCATCGTACACTGGTGATGTAGGTTTCAATGCTTCCTCCTCGAGGTGAGGTAGCAACCTGCGCTTTGGGTAACTCTTGGAGGGGCGCTTGAGTTCGTATATCTCGGCCGCAAGGACTTCGGTCCATCTGTCTGCTAGCAAGTCTTGATCAGCTTGAAGCTGTTGTTGCTTTTTCTTCAAATTATTTGTTGTGGCCATAAGCCGGCGCTTGAAGCGCTCCTGCTCGACGGGATCCTCAGGCACGATAAATTCTTCGTTGTCGAGGCTCACCTCATCTTCGGAGAGAGGCATGTAATTGTCCTCCTCTGATTCTCCATCTGCTGCCTGCTCTGGAGGGCTAGCTTGTTCACCCTCCCGCTCTACATCGTGCTAGAGGGGATTGTGGTTGTCTTTGGCACTATCCGGAGTGTTATTGTCTCTTGTGCCAGTATCACTACTTTTGTTGTGGCGGGACTTAGAGCGGCGCCGCTGACGTCGGCGCTTGGGTTGCTTCTTGGAGGGGTCATCCTCCGCTGTCTCGTCGCCATTGGCTTCTTTGGGGGTGTCCACCATGTATATATCATATGATGAGGTGGTGGTCCAACACCCTGTGGGCGGTGGTTCCTGTTCGTCTCCTACATCGTCGTCCATACCGTTGATGTCTTCGGAGTCGAAGTCAAGCATGTCGGTTAAATCGTCGATAGTGGCTACTAACTGGGTGGTGTGTGGGTAGCGAATTTCTTCTCTGTCCGCATCCCATTCTAGCCGGACATAGTTCGGCCAAGGTTCTCCTGACAAGGAGAGAGACCTTAATTAATTTAGCACAACGCCGAAAGGCGAGTGCTGAAAGATATCCGCGGAGGTGAACTCCATGATCGGCGCCCAGTCAGATTCAATACGCATGGATGCAGGCGGCTTGGAGTCCGTGGCCGGAGACGAATCCAGTGGTTCAGTGACACGGCTCTCATAAGGGGTGAAGTCAGTATCCGGCTCCATCGCCACTAAGAGTGCAGCCTCCATGGCAGGGTCTATCCCCCCGTCCTCGGATGGCGCAATTTGCTCCGGATTGAAGGCTGGAGTAGTTGCAGATGCGATCTCCCGAACATTGTCCGACGATAGAGTTACATCATGCTCGTCGTGATTGTGCGGCGCACCTGACATGGGCTCGAATCCGTCGAAGATCAAGTCTCCGCAGATGTCGGCAGTGTAGTTTAAGTTTCCGAACCTAACCTGATGGCCAGGGGCGTAGCTCTTGATCTGCTCCAGATGGCCAAGCGAATTGGCTCGCAGTGCGAAGCCGCCGAATACGAAGATCTGTCTGGGGAGGAAAACCTCACCCTGGACCGCATCGTTACCGATGATCGAAGGGGCCATCGAGCCTTATGGTGACGGCACAGTGGAACTCTCAATGAAAGCACCAATGTCGGTGTCAAAATCGGCGGATCTCAGGTAGGGGGTCCCGAACTATGCGTCTAAGGCGGATGGTAACAGGAGGCAGGGGACACGATGTTTACCCAGGTTCGGGCCCTCTTGATGGAGGTAATACCCTACATCCTGCTTGATTGATCTTGATGATATGAGTATTACAAGAGTTGATCTACCATGAGATCGTAGAGGCTAAACCCTAGAAGCTAGCCTATGGTATGATTGTATCTTGTCCTACGGACTAAACCCTCCGGTTTATATAGACACGGATGGGGCTAGGGTTACACAAAGTCGGTTACAAGGGAGGATATCTACATATCCGTATTGCCAAGCTTTCCTTCCACGCCAAGGAAAGTCCCATCCGGACATGGGACGAAGTCTTCACTCTTGTATCTTCATAGTCCAACAGTCCGGTCAAAGGATATAGTGTGGCTGTCCGGAGACCCCCTAATCCAGGACTTCCTTAGTCACCATGATACGGAGGCGTACATGATGCCCCTCGACTTCAATCCGGCCTCCATTAGCCGAAACTTCTTTGCAGGTATGTAGTGGGTCGATGTACATCATTTCCCTCGACTTCGATCCGATCACCATCGCCGGAAACTTCTTGCAGGCATGTACTGGGTCGGCATGAACTCCCATTGGATGGCTGCCGTTAGAGAAGACGGGAAAAAGTTGGTGCTCGTGAACTTCCAGACCTCACATGAGATTATCCTTCCTCCGTTGGATGATATCAAGATTTACCATCATGGTCCAAGTCATCTAGATTACGTTGTTAGTTGGACGCACCTTGTTTTGCAGAAGATTATAATCTGCCAAGTGCCCACATGACATGCGGATTACACAGACTTTAAGCTAATTGCCTTGTTCGACAGGGGACTCGCTTATCTTTCCACCGGTGCCTTCTTTAGCTGGAGACAGCTCAACTCGCAGTGGATCGTCGTCAATGCTGATACACACTTCTGTGATGCTATTGAACACAATGGCATCATCTACGCGATCGACAAAGAAGATGGCACCACGTATTGCTGGGACGGCGTGTGTAAGTTGTTTCCGTCTGATGTTAATGATGATGCCATGACACTGTTTGAACTTTTTGTGATGATTGACATATCCCTGTTTGAGCAGAATTTGAGTAGAACTATGGCAATGTATTAGAGACGCTATAAATCAGCTATATTTGGAATGAGTTAATTCATGCGATTGTGACCAGGTCATTACAGCCAATTTGTACCCCTGGATAATCAAACGGTTAGGAAGATTTTGATATTCTCCTTATTTTATAGTAATCTATATACTACTAAATATGAGGGTATATCAATGGCCATGTTAGTTTCCTCATTTTCATGATGTAGAAACATGCATCACACTGTTTGTTTCATCTAACCATACATTAGGGAAGTAAATGTGCATATGGACAACTCTATATTTGGAAGTAGTGAAATCCTGTAATGCTTACCATGTGTACATACCTATGTTCACCCTTCAACAATTAATGGCTAGAATAATATGCTCACAAAATTTTTGCCCATAGGACATGAGTATATAACAATTCATGGTCTGTTAGTTACCTTGAAGAATTTGTTTGTGAGGACAGAACATGATTACATAACATGCATGACATGGTAGTTTCCTGTGAAGAATCGATTGTGAGATAACATGAGTATAACCATGCATGGCACTTCTATATTTTCGAAACCAGTATACATTTACCTGTATTTTCCTCCCAGTTCCAACAAGGACATATCAATGTTGTTTCTTGCATTATCCTACTCATACTCTTAATAATGCTGATCTTACATTAACAATGCATGTCCTTTTCGATATGATGCAGTGTCCCTACAGTTACTGCCCTTTGTAATCACACCACCTTTGCCAAAAATAGGGAAGCACAACTGGTTCCTCGCTCAATCAAACAACGACAAAAGACTAATGATCATTCAGACACATGAGCTGGAAAAGTTATATTGCAAAAACCCCACTATATGCAAGCACCATGAAATACATGAGCATCCAGACAGTGGCTATTACATCTATGAGCAGGATACCAGCTTGTTGGGGCCTTCAGGATTTTTGAGTTGGAGGTGGGTAAACAGCCTTGGTTCGCACTCTCTGTTTCTCAGAATCAATTATCCGATTAACCAGGAGATCACCGTTGGCAAGGACCTTGATGGCAGAGAGGATCTATTTGCTATGGAAAACTGGGTCTACACGACGAGCCCTAGGAGTTCGGGAGCAAACTCCCCCGATTGTCAACGATACAACCTGCAGCCAAAAGAAGGTGAGAATGACAAAGGCATCTGGACTAACTTTGATCCTTGGATGTGTCGAGTCTAACAGGCAGTGATGTGGTTCAAGCCTTCAGGTTGATAGGTAATTGGGTTGTTGCGTCAAAAGGGTGGAGTACTGGTGTCTCTGGATCACTGGTGGCTCAACCGGGGCTGCAAATTATGATGGTGTTGGATCATCCCTCTTCAAATGACTTGTTGTCTTTGCTACTTTTTATGGATGGGTACTTCTCTCTTTTGTTATGCATATTCCTTGTTAATTGGTCATCCTTGTCTATGTCACTCTTACTATGTAATAGTTGCCTCTATTTAGAATGTCATTCTCGTCTGGATCATGAGAGTTTGAGCGCTGCAGATGGGTGCATTTTGGTGGTGTAGCCAGACTTCTTATGAACTATCATGTCTTGTTGTTTATGTCAGTAGTAGTCACTTGTCAGTGTTTGAATGATGTATATATCGTTGTTTCGAACTGTTTATTGTCTCGAACTACTGGTGGGCTAAATGAGGGCATCACCATTCTCCATTGTTCAGAGTATATCTCCTTTTTTCAAGTTATAATTTGAGCTTAGTGTCTTTTCGATGATGTACACTTGTTTGGGCTAGTGAGGTGTCGTTGAATATGGGCCGAGTAGCAACGCAATGCCAAATAGGTCAATTATGACTCTCAGACCGGGCTCTCAAAAGATCCTCAAAAAAAGGCCGGGCTCTCAAAAAAAGAAAGAAAGAGGACTCTTAGGCCGACATGTGGGCGCCACCGGTGTTTTCGTGCGCTTGCGCGCCGAGAGCATATTTGCGCGTGATCGAAATTCATGCTACCTTTTCATCCCGAATCTTCCGCCCCCCCCCCCACCTCTGGAATCTCAATTCCTACTCCAGTTCCCCCTAATCCCCCTCTTGTACTCCCTGTACTCAAACGCACTATCATGTCGCCGGTTCAATGCGGATCTCTGAGCCAGAGATCCTGAGGTCCGTCCTGCCTTCGGGCGCTGTGTGTTTTCGCTCAACAGTGGCATGGCGGCGCTTGACGGCCAGTTTGTTGGCAAAGTGCTGATGGTAACCATCAACGGCGAATGGCCTCCTGTATTGCCGGATGACCTTGTCAAAGCTATTGGCATTGCGCACGGCATCCAAATAAGTGACTTGCTCGTCGAAGTCTGTCCGCCACCGGCTCATTTCTTTGCCAGGTTCCGAACAACTTTCGACTGCAGTCGTGTGTTCAAATCTTCCCAGCGTTTGTTCTGTGATGGTGCGCTGGTGAGCTTTGATCGGTGGCACCCAGGATGGGGCTCGGTGCCCTCTGAGATTGAGTTTTTAAGAAAGCTTACCTTCCATGGCATGCCTCGACGTGCTTGGAACAGCGAGTCCATGAATGAGTTTCTCAACGACCTTGGAGGTGAGCTCGTAAGTATGTTTGTTCCTCTAGACAGCTGGGCTCTGACGGTTATGGCATGGATGAAGAAGCCGTCCACCATACCGAAGGTGATTGGTGTTGAGATACCGGTGCAGGAACCGGAGTTGTACTATTTGTCGCCACCAAGGCCACCGCGGACCACGTTAGGGATGTACCTATATCGAGTGTTCGTGCATGTCGAAGAAGTGGTCAATCCATCAACCGAAGTCCTACCACCACTGCTGGTGCCCGGGTCCATCGATGACATCCATTACAGGAGTCAACATCAGACTTTCCCCGTGTTGCTCGGAACGATGGATGGTACAGGGCCTACTCCATCGCGCGACAGAGGCCACTGCTTCTTTGGGAGAAGAGGCAGGGCTGGCTGCCTGGATGTGCTCTAATTTGATGTAACAACTGAATCTTGCAGATACTGTACTAGTTAAATCCGAGCTATGGGTGTGAAGCACTGATGTGCCAGTACATTTGATTGTGACCTATTCTATTTTTTTACCTGAACTTTTTTTAGAAAGGGTTGTACGTCAACTTAATGTTCTAGCAGAACTTATATATTGTGTTGTCTGTCTATTTTCTTTGCATGGCATTCAAGATATTTCCCCGGCATTGATAAAGACGATGAACCGTTATGTACGAGTTCGTTGGTTTCAACATAGCCCTACCCATAGTGATCCACTGCTTCCACCCTGATTGTGCCGCCTGCGTGAAATTTTTGTATGCAAGTTCAGTGTGCTATGATGTTCTATATGATTGTGTCAACTATATAAGTTTTTACTGAGCATCATCAATGCATATGGTTGAAAGATGTATTTACGAGCATCGACCGATGGGTCTCTCTCTCTCTCACACACACACAAACACACACACACACACACACACACAAGTGGGACCCGTTGAATTATTTCTTCGCTCGTGACAGCTTTTAATTATGTTCCACTATACTCTAACTTATTTCTTAAGTTATTAATTGAGCTCAATGACTTCAAAAAGTTGTACAAAAGCCTTGTTTGGGCCTTTCCGGCGTCGCTGAATGTGGGCTGAGTAGCCATGTAAGGTTTTACTGTACTACACAAGCCTTTTTTTCAACATCAGCAATGCAACTGGGCTGACAGTTGTACACAATCTGGGTGAACTTGTTATTCTCTGCCCCGCTAGGCTACAAATCTTTCCTAGGAGGGATGCATTAGGCTTAACAAGAAAATGGGCTTTAAGAAATAATAAATGGGATGTAATTATAAAAACTGGGCAGTAATTATAAAAAATGCACCAAACACGTAATTAGTTTATAAAATAGGGAAAATTAATTTTATACCCTTAGTTGTGTCCCCCTCGGTGGGTTTGCCCCTAGTTTCAGAAAACACTCGTTCTTGTCCAACTCACTTTGGTTTTATGCTTTTGCCCTTCCGGCATGGTTCCGTCTAGTCAGCACCGTTTGACCACTACCGGCGCTAGTTTTTGGACATTTTTACCCCTCTTGCGGATAACCCTCAGTACCCCTTTGTCCTTAGCTAGCTCGCGTGAAAAACAGAGGGAGGGAAGGCACAGCAAGTTTGGAGGGGGAAGCGGGGAGCGGGAGAGAAAGGAGCGGTGCACATGGCGAGCTCGGGCTCGTCCAACTTCTCACCGGCGACCGGAGAGGTAAGTAGTCCCTTGAATCTATGAAGTTGGTGCTCCTCCACCCCATCCCACTTGAATCTAGGGATTTCTAGAGTTTGTGACATTTGGGAGAAATTTTACCTTTGTTTTAGGTCGATGGGGTCGGGATTATGCAACATTCGTCGGAGTTTTATCTTCCCGACGAGTCCTATTCCGGCTTGGAGTTTTTGTCGAAGCATCGCTGCCCTGGCCATGGCCTTGTCCCTGACCGCCGTGTATCATGGGGAGGAGCTAGTAGTGGCCGCCATTTTTCTGGTTGTCCATTAGATGTAAGTTTTTGTGAATTTGTGATAGATTTAGTTTTTGTTGATTTGTACTCTCTAATGTTGATTACTCTGACTTGCAATTAGTTACTAGAAGAGTGTGAATGGGTGGTGTGGGTTGACCCAGCTCCTCCATTGCGTGTTGCCCTTGCTTTTGAAGACTTGCACACAGAGGTTGAAGGCAGTTGGATCAAATGTCACCATCTGAAGAAGGAAAACATGGAGCTGGCAAGGAAGAACGGGGCTTTGAAGAAGAAACTTAGAGAGAGATATGAGATGTTGCTGGTGTGGGCATTGTTGTTAGTTGGAATTGTTATGTTTGTTGTACTGGTATGGTAGATGTAGTTTATCAATGTATCTGAAGTGAAGATGTTGATGGAACCCTACTTTGTTTGATGTAACTTTGCAGTTGCAGTTGAATTGATGTCACTTTACCTGATGTAACCCTAGTTGAAGACAAATCTTATGTGATGTCCAAATATGGATGGTAGATGAAGATTTGTCGTCGACGTCGTCAAGGTTGTTGTTAGGCCCTTGTATTTCTTGATTCTGGAGTTGAATGATTCCAAAGGTTGTTGTTAACATACTCAACTTTGCTAAACTCAGTGAAACTTGCTCCAGCCCAGATTTTTGTGTGGTGGTGCTCAAGATATTCCTTTACTTTTGGTCTGCTCTTCAGCTGGTTCAGATGAAAGTTGTGCTCCTTAATGTTGTAAGTTAGTGAGCAAGGCCATAGATTGTCATCATAAAATTTTCCTTTGAATTTCTTGCTGAAATTTTGGGCAAGATGCCTCATACACTCTATGCTCCACTCCTGGGTAAACACCATCAACAGCACTCTCCAGTCCTTTGCAAGCATTAGTATGTATGACTAATCCTTCAGGGTGCCCTATTGCTTCATTGAGGTTTTTGAAAAACCAAGTCCAACTCTCACTTGACTCCACATCAAGAACACCATATGCAACAGGAAATAACCAGTTATGAGCATCTAGAGCACATGCTGCTACAAGTTGGCCCCTAAACCTACCATGCAATGCAGTTGCATCTACAGCCAAGTATGGCCTGCACCCCTCCAAGAACCCTTTCTGACAAGCTTTGAAGCATACAAAAACCCTTCTAAAACACTCCTTGTAGAATTTCTTTCCTTTTAACTTGTACTCCACCGTGTGCTTGTCTATGTCAACAACACTACCTAGTGATGCCCTCTCTACTTAAGCTTTGAATGCATAAAGTAACTGGAAACTATCACTGTACTTACCATAGATCTTGTCAAGTGCCATCTTCTTACCATAGTAACAACTGCTGTATGGCACCTCAAGACCATACTTCTCTAACAACCTACCCTGAATTTCCTTTGTTCCAATCCCTGGATTTTTTCTAATCCAAGCCATAGAAGCATCTGCAATCCACCTTCTTTTTGCGGCTCTCAATCTCTGATATCTATTCATACTAGGACATGTGTGAGGGTGGGAATTCACTTTGATCTGAAAATAAAGGGAAACAAATAGTGAGTCAGGATAATATTAGTAAAACAAATAGGCACATTTTAGTAAAAAAAAACACATTGCCAAAACAGTACCTGAAACAGAGTGCTCCTCCTCATCAGAGATGCATGCAGCCTCCACTTACACCTCTCATAGGCACATTTCACAGTAAACCTAGTTGGGTCACTCTTAAGTGTAATGTACTCAGTTTCAGACTTGATTGAGAATGTTCCAACTGCATTCTTGCAATCAACTGCATTAGGAAAGACCACACCTTCCTCAATGGATGGATTATCTCTATCATACATCATTATAGGTCTATCCTCATCTGCATCCTCAAAAGCTCCCATGTCATTATCCTCTTGCCTCTCATCATCATTAGTATCTGAAAATTCTGCAGGAATGTACTCTTCATGTGTTGTATGCTCATCATTGTTGTGTTGGACATAACCTGGGTAAAGTTTCTCATCCTCCTCATCAGATAAAATAGGTGCATCAGGCAGTGCCTCTTCCACAACTGGATCAGGCTAATCCTCTGGTCTATTAGTGCCACATTCAGCAGTAGTTGGAGTGGTACTTGCACTTGCTGCACTAGTTCTAGGAGCACTAGGAGTACTAGCAGCAGCTATCCTGGATCCACATGGCCTACCCCTTTTTCTAACCCCTATCCCTCCAGCAGTTTTTTCACACCTTTGTCCTCTCTTTCTCTGAATTACTGTTATTTCCAGATTGCATGACCTTGTCTCTGCATTACTTGCACACATCACACCTAACTCATCATCACACTATAGAGGGGTTCCAACACTCCTTTAAACTATCCCAATATCTAATTTATACAGCATCAAACAATCCCCATGGATACTTGGCACAAATAGCAGCCCTAAAGTCATTAAATGACCTACTACTGCTATCCACAACTAATGGAAATGTGAATCCGCTCTCCTTTCCTTCCATACCAGCAGAAACTATAATTGTTGTCTCCATTCTAACAGGCAGAAAGAATGCAACCTCTGGATCCATCCTACAGTAATGAGCATACCATCTCCCATGAGAAATTGAACCAAAGCTAGCTTAAAACTTATCTGAATCCACTAAGCATGAGTAGATCTGAGACTGAAACTTACCCCGCCGGGATCTGACGTGCAGATGTGGTGCCCTCGCCGCCCTGACTGCGACCAAAGTCGCCTTCAACGCCCTCCCGTGCCGATGCGGTGCTCTTGCCACTGTCGACGACGCCACCGCCGCCATTTCTGCCATCCAATGGTGATGGGGACACCGTTTGGCCGTGCGTGCAGCCACGGCCCGTGCCGATGCAATGCCCTTCTTGTGGCGGCGCGGCCACCACCTAGGGTTTCTCCATCCTCCCCCATCGCCTGGCCTGGAAATGGATGTGGTGCGAGGATTGGTTTGTGGATCTGGTGGTGAGCCGCAATGGCGACTAGGGTTTCTGACGGGGGAAAGAGAGTGAGAATGAGGAACGATAGAGTGAGAGTGGGAATGAGTTGGTTAGGTCGACCGAGGGGCAAGCCGTGTCCAAAAACTAGCGGCGGTAGTGGTCAAACGGTGCTGACTGGACGGAACCGTGACGGAAGGGCAAAAGCATAAGAAAACCAAACTGGTTCGGGCAAGAACGATGGTTTTCGGAAACTAGGGGCAAACCTACCGAGGGGGACACAACTAAGGGCACCAAATTAATTATCCCTATAAAATATTACTTTTGGATTTTTAAAATTTTAGTTTCATTAATTGCTGCGCATGCAATGTTTCGTTGGATTTTTACGTAATGCAAATTTATATTGAAATTGTATTTAATCTTAATAGAAATTTCTGGATAAAAATATTCTGGATCCCATCAAAATGAGGGAAATTTTATGGAATTCTGTTTTGAACGGTTGGTTAAAATTATTAATCGTTGTCCTAGCTAGAAAATGGGTTGTACTTTTAACAAACTGTAAATGGGCTATAGTAAATTCCGTTAGAATTCAAAAATGGGTTGTACATTCTTACAAATCGCAAATGGGCTATAAATTCTCTGCAACACACTTGTGGGCCTACTAATTTGACGCATCCCCTAAAAAAGTAAGCTGACGTATATGCAAGGCTTTGTCAACTTATAGTCAACACACAGTCCTAGCAGCAGTGTCCGTTGGATGTCTGTAACACCCCGGATGTAATTTACCTTATATGTATCCCAACTCTCCCCATTTCCGGCACTAAGTTATTCTATTTCCTCTTTTTCACGTTTTTGTCTCCGTGTGTTTTGTCTTTGTCATGCATCTCATATCATGTAATAATGTGCATTACATTTGCATACATGTTCGTCTCATGCATCCGAGCATTTTCCCCGTTGTCCGTTTTGCATTCCGGCGCTCCTATGTCCTCCGGTGTCCCTTTCTACCTCTTTTCATGTGCGGGTGTTAAACATTTCGGATTGGACCGATACTTGTCATGCGGCCTTGGTTTACTACCAGCAGACCGCCTGTCAAGTTTCGTACCATTTGGACTTCGTTTGATACTCCAACGGTTAACCGAGGGACCGAAAAGGCCTCGTGTGTGTTGCAGCCCAACACCCTTCCAAAGTGGCCCAAAACCCACCTAAACCCTCTCCATTGCCTAGGTCATTCAATCATGATCGCGTGGCCGCAAACCGCACCTCATTTGGAGCTTCCTAGCTCCCTCTACCTCTATATATAGGCCACTCTCCGAAAATTCCGGATCCAAAACCACCCTAACCCTAAAAACTTCGCTCCTCCGCGCACCGGACGTGTCCGGCCCGGGCCGGACAATGTCCGCCACCACCGCCAGCCAATCAGGGGCCGACACCTCTCCCGGGCGCGCCCACATCGCCGCCTCAGCCCCGCCGGCCCGCGAGACCCAGGCCGGGCCCTCCCGTCGCCCGACCGGGCCCGAACTGCCCCGCCCGCGCCCGCCGTCTTCGTCCTTGCGACCGGCCGCCCGAGCCGCCCGGCGTAGCCGCGCGCCATCGCCAGTGTCGGCCACCGCAGCCATGTGCCACCTCGTCACCGGCCACCTCGTTCGCCCGCGTCGCCCGGCATCTGACTCCGTCCGATCGCCACCCTCGCCGCTCCGGCGGCTCCGGCCGGCCTCCTTCCTCACCTCCTCGCCTCGGCAAGCCCGCGACAGCTCTGGCGTCATCGCTGTCTCCGGCGAACATCGGGCTCTGCTGCTACAGTAACCGCGCGATCTGGATCTGGGAGGATCGGTTGACTTCTCGTCCCTAAACCCTAGTTTTCATGCATTATTTGTCATGCCATAACTTCCTCATCGTAGCTCTGATTCGTGCATGTAGCATATCAAAATGTTCGTCTCATTGAGTACATCATTTCATCCCATTGCATCATTTTTGTTTGAGCTCATCTTGATGCCCGAAATGCTATTGGAAGAGGGCTATGTGATGATAGTTTTAGATCTGTTTCAGCAAATGCACTTTTGTCATTTTTGCCGTGATTAATGTGTGCATGCTATGATCCGGAGCTCTACATGTATTTTGATGTATGCCATGCCATCTTTACAGGGGTGTATGCCATGTATTTTTGTGATCTTTGTGGTGACTAGCACAAGCATGCAAAGTAGCCTACTCAATGTTGCTGATTTCAGGGACTTGAATTTCACTAAGTCCTTGTCCTGTTATTATTTTTATGCATATGTTCATGTTGTTTCCTAGTGATCCGTGCCTCTTTTGAGGATGATCAGTAAGGATGTTTTGTATATATTGTGGTGCTCTGTCCATCCATGTCTTTGTTTGCAATTATGGAGCACCCTAGCTTGAGTCAATCGAGCTCTACTTTTGCTATAAAATGTTCCTAGCAGATTGTTAACATGTTTTGCAATTTTGCCAAGCTTGTTGTTATTGATCCGTGCATGCTATGTCGTTGTTCTTGCCATGTCTAGCTTCTATTCCATGTCTTCTTGCTGGGTGTATGCTTAGAATTCCATGCTTTGTAGTGAGTGCATCGAGCTCGTAAACATGTCTACTCGTTAACTGTGTTGCCATGCTCCAGTTTTTCACTAAGTCTGAATCTGTTTATGTTTTTGCTATGTTCGCATGCTTGCAATTGTATTTTCTGATCCCTTTTGGCTTATGGTCACTAAGGGACTTTTGTTATATGCTTTGATTAGCTTCATGTCATGCCTTGCTTTGCCATGATATGTTCCTGTAGCATGTAGTTATCATGCTCTAAACATTGCTTTTTGATGATAAATTCCTGACATGTTGTTAATTTCACTAAGTCTGCAACCTGTTATCTTTTGCACTTTTGCCATGCTTGTTTGAACCTGTTAACGAGTGATTTAGCCGTAGATCAGTGTTCATCTTTTTTCAAGCATCATAAGTGGATCCCTACCATGTATTTTGTTGCTATGTTTGAGTGCTGTATCATATTTATCTTGATGCATTTAGATGGTCACTTGCTGATTATCGCAGACCGGCGCCACATTTGATTTGCTTGCCATTTCCAAACCGTGTATCCGATTCCAGTGATCTTTATATCGATTTCAACCGAAATCAACTCCTCTTTCCAGTGGCACTCTTGGATTTCCATGTTGAGGCTAGGTTCAATCATTCCTTTCCAAATCATGCATATGCATCACATACCGCATCCCGCATATCATATCATGGTTGCATCATGTTGTTTGAGCATTGCACGTGGTTGATTACCTTTTGCTTGTTGTTCTTGCTTGGGTAGAGTCGGGAGACGAGTACGTGATCGAGGAGCCCGTTGAGTACACTTACGAGGATCAAGTCAACTCTGAGAACTTTGCAGGCAAGATGACCATACCCTCGAAATCACTTCTATCTTTGCTTGCTAGATGCTCGCTCTTTTGCTATGCCTATGCTATGATACCTACCACTTGCTTATCATGCCTCCCAAATTGCCATGTTAAACCTCTAACCCACCATGTCCCAGCAAACCGTTGTTTGGCTATGTTACCGCTTTGCTCAGTCCCTCTTATAGCATTGCTAGTTGCAGGTGAAGATTGGAGATCGTTCCTTATTGGAACATGTTTATTGTGGGGATATCACAATATTATCATGCTTATCTTAATGCACCTATATACTTGGTAAAGGGTGGAAGGCTCGGCCTTATGCTTAGTGTTTTGTTCCACTCTTGCCGCCATAGTTTCCGTCATATCGGTGTTATGTTCCTGAATTTTGCGTTCCTTATGCGTTTGGGTTATAATGGGGACCCCTTGACAGTTCACCTTGAATAAAACTCCTCCAGCATGGCCCAACATTGGTTTTACCATTTGCCACCTAGCCTTTTCCCTTGGGTTTCGCGGACTCAAGGGTCATCTTTATTTTAACCCCCCCAGGCCAGTGCTTCTCTAAGTGTTGGTCCAACTGAGCGATGTCCGGGGCTACCAGGGGCAACTCTGGGCTAGCCTACCCGACGTCTGGCTCATCCGGTGTGCCCTAAATACGAGATATGTGCAGCTCCTATAGGGATTTGTCGGCACATCTGGGTGGCTTTGCTGGTTTAGTTTTACCATTGTCGAAATGTCTTGTAACCAGGATGCCGAGTCTGATCAGATTGTCTTGGGAGAAGGAATATCCTTCGTTGATCGTGAGAGCTTGTGATGGGCTAAGTTGGGACTCCCCTGCAGGGATTTGAACTTCCGAAAGCCGTGCCCGCGGTTATGGGCAGATGGGAATTTGTTAATGTCCGATTGTAGATAACCTGAAACTTAACCTAATTTAAAATGCATCAACCGCGTGTGTAACCATGATGGTCTCTTCTCGGCGGAGTCCGGGAAGTGAACACGGTGTTGGAGTAATGCTTGACGTAGGTTGTTCTAGGATCACTTCTTGATCATAGTTCATCGACCATGCCTTTGCCTTCTCTTCTCACTCTCACTTGCGTATGTTAGCCACCATATACGCTAGTCGCTTGCTGCAGCTCCACATCATACCTTTACCTTACCCATAAGCTTAAATAGTCTTGATCGCGAGGGTGTGAGATTGTTGAGTCCCTGTGACTCACAAATTCCTTCCAAAACCAGATGCAGGGACCGATGATACCGTTCCAGGTGATTCGACAGTGCTCAAGTGGGAGTTCGATGAGGACTCAGGATGATACTACGTGTGTTTCCCAGATGATCAGTAGTGGTGCCTAGTTGGGGCGATTAGGGACTTTTTCGCATTTGGGGGTTGATCTTTATTTTGGTTCCGTAGTCGGACCTTGAGTGTATTTGATGAATGTAATGACTTATTTATGTATTTGTGTGACGTGGCGAGTGTAAGCCAACTATATACCTTTCCCCTTATTTACTTACATGGGTTGTTGTGAAGATTACCTCACTTGCGACATTGCTTTCAATGCAGTTATGCCTCTAAGTCGTGCTTCGACACGTGGGAGATATAGCCGCATCGAGGGCGTTACAATGTCCATCCAATGGATGTCGTGCTTCTTCTTCAATCTCGGATATTCTAGCTTCAGCCGCCCAAAAGATGATTCCTCCCCTTGATATCTGGGGCGCACCGTTTCGGAGGCTGACCTATGGGCCTACTAAGTTGACGCGTACCAAGGGCTTTGTCAACTTAGTCAATATAAACGATTCTAGATGAAGTGACCGCATGATGTACATCCAACGGCCGTCGTGATTCTTCAACCTCTGGTCTTCTTGCTCCAACCGCCCAAAGCAGCGTCGGTCATGCCGCCTACTCCTGCCTCCCGTGTTGCTCGTCGGTGGATCGATCTAGGGGATTTCTGTCCCAATTAGGGTTCATCAGATTGGGGATTTCTTGTGTTTAGGTCCATGGTGTTGGGATTGTTCAGTTTCAATACGAGTTCTACCTCCCCCATCCGTCATTCTCTGGGCTGGAGATGAGCACGACGCGGTGGTGCGCAGGGCACAGTCTCATCCCCGCTCGTCGTGTCGCCTGAGGAGGTGCAAGCACGGGAAGAAGATTCTTAGGCTTCCACCTAGATGTAAGGGATTATCTCTCATTCCCGCTCTGTCTGTCCTCTCAGCTTTCATTATTTGCCATTTTTTTGCAGTAGTAAGATATAATTCTGCAGCTACTTGATGAATGTGACTGGTTAGTTTGGATTGATCCCCTCCCACAGATTGTGTTGCTCGTGCATTTGAGGAACTTCATGCTGGATTGGGAAAAAGCTGGCTAAAGTCCCATGATTTAGAGAGGAGATTGATGTACTTAACAGAGAAGAACAAGAAACTCAAGTTGAAGATCAAGAAGAGAAATGAGCTTATGCAAACATGAGGATTTCTCATAGTAATTTGTATTAGCATGTTGGCATCAATTTTTTTGAGTGGTTTAAGAATCCATACTAGTTGGATTATGGTATGTGATGAAATGTAATGTATTGATGTGTGAGCTATCTTAATTAGTTGTATTTGTTCCAAAGCACATTGGAAATGAGTTTCATCTGGTGTAGTGTGACAAGTTTCATCTGGAAATGAGTTTGCTATTTTGACTATATTGTGTTCCATTTTGTAGCAATGTAGTAATGTGACAAAACTTGACAGTGTTGTAGTAATGTGACAAAAATGACAGTTAAATGGGCACACCAGCAGCTGGACCAAACATAGGACATAGATGATTCACCCCTGACTGTTAGGACTCACCAGCTACATCTTCGCACGCAAGGAAGTGCGTGACAGTTGGGACCCACCTGGTCGAAGCGTACGTAGCGTAGTCATTCTAGTCGTGAACGTGTACGTACATACTGGTCGATGTAGAGGCGCGCACATGTCGTAGTAGAGCGCGCATGTAGCATGTACACGTACGTACAGTGGCCAGGGTGAAAGAAAGAAAATACGGCCACATACGTACATACGGGCGGGGTCTCGAACGCCTACTCGCGCATACGTATGGCCAGGGCTCATGTACATGGCTGGGTCGGAACGGAGAAGCTGCGCCATCGTCGTGTTCATGGAGAGGCAACGGAATGCGTCATGTTCATCGGGAGGCAACGAAATACGTCATGTTCATCAGGAGCCAACCGGCTTGGACGGAACAGCCGATGGAAACGAGGCCTGGTGTACCGCAGAACAGAGGAAACAGCCTTGTGTTCGACCAGCCACGGTTGAAACAGGATCCTGTTCATCAGGAGGGGTCTGGCGTACCGCAAAACGGAGGAAACATACCTCCTATGGTCGAAACAGGGTCCTGTTGATCGGGAGGGGTGTGGCGTACCGCAAAACGGAGGAAACAAACTTGTGTTGGAGCGCTACGGTCGAAATGGGGGTCCTCCTCTTTGGGAGGGGTGTGGCGTACCGCAAAACGGGACTCCACGGGATACTGTTCATCTCCACTGTCGACTGCCTCCACGAGCTACTGTTCATCCACCGTCGACCTCCTCCAGCCTCCACCTGCGACTGTTCATCCACGGGCTCCTATTCATCCAGCCTCCACCGCGCACTCCTCCACCGGCTACTGTTCAACCAGCCCTCTCCACGGGGTCCTATTCAACCACCCCTCCATGTGCTACTGTTCATCCAGCCCTCCACCGGCTACTGTTCAACAGGCCCTCCAATAGGTCATGTTCATCCAACCCTCTACGGGGTCCTGTTCAACCACCGGCTCAATCGATCGGGGTATTGTTCATCCAGCGGCAACGGCCTCTACTACCACGGGGACCTGTTCATCCAACCCCCACCGGGAACTGTTCATGCAACCCCCCCCCCCAACAACGCTCATTGTTCATCTAGAGACAGGATCGATCGGCTTCAGTTAGCAGCAGTAGCGAAGGAATCACTCGGATTCAGTTAACAGCAAAGGATCGATCGATCGCTCGGGTTCAGTAATGCGTAGCCTGCAGTGCAATTGCTCAGGTTTAGTTAGAGCCCAACGCATCGCACCCATGAGCATATGTGTACGAGAGAAACGCGCATCGCCCAGCCCCCGACCACCCATCGTAACCGGGAACTCCCCGATATTTTCCTCGCCCTCGCTTCTACCATGGTTTTTTCCATCATGGACGGCCCAAAGAATGTCATGCAGCTGCGTCTCCGGCCCACCCCGGACGAAAAGCCTATTTTCTGTCATGTTTTTTGTCATAGAAGTAGGACCCCATCACATATATGATGATAAAGGGTTTTGTCACAATTATCGTCATAGAAGTGTCATAAGCATGACAGAAAAAAAATCGTTCGACCCAAAATGTCACGAATGTGTCTTTTTTGTAGTGCTTACGGTCCTCTTTGTGCCATAGCATCAACTTGGCATGCTCTTTGTTTCTGAATAGACGCTTCAACTGTGGTATTATAGGAGCATACCACATCACCTTGGCAGGAACCCTCTTCCTGGGGCACTCGCCTTCAACATCACCAGGGTCATCTCATCTGATCTCATACCACAATGCACCGCATACCGGGCACGCATTCAAATCCTCGTACGCACCACGGTAGAGTATGCAGTCATTAGGGCATACATGTATCTTCTACACTCCAATCCTAGAGGGCATAAAACCTTCTTTGCTCCGTACATACTATCGAGCAATTATTTATCCTTTGGAAGCTTCTTCTTCAATATTTTCAGTAGTTTCTCAAATCCGTTGTCAGATACACCATTGTCTGCCTTCCATTGTAGAAATTCCAGTATGGTATCGAGCTTTGTGTTGCCATCTTCGCAATTGGGGTACAACCCTTTTTTATGATCCTCTAACATGCGATCGAGCTTCAACTTCTCCTTTTCACTTTGGCAATGTCTCTTTGCATCAACAATGACCCTGCGAATTTCATCATCGGGCACATCATCTGGTTCCTCTTGATCTTCAGCTTCCCCCATTACAGCATCACCATATTCAGGGGGCAGATAGTTGTCATCATCCTCTTCTTCTTCGTTGTCTTCCAACATAACCCATCTTTCTCCGTGTTTGGTCCAAACATAATAGTGTGTCATGAAACCCTTCTCAAGCAGGTGGGTGGGAAGGGTTTTCGAGTCAGAGTAAGACTTCGTATTGTCACATCTAGGGCATGGACAACACATAAAACTATTTTGCTTGTTTGCCTCAGCCACTTCGAGAAAATTATGCACGCCCTTAATGTACTCGTAGGTGCGTCTGTCACCGTACATCCATTGTCGGTTCATCTGCGTGCATTATATATAATTAAGTGCATCAAAAATCATTACAGAACGTCATGAATAGAGAAGTGACCAAATTAATAGAAGTTCATCACCACATTAAAACGAAAGTACAGTAGTGATCAAATGTTATTACTGAAAAAATAGATACATAAAGTTCATACATAGTTCTGATTGAACAACATATAGCTATCTAGAGCATCTAAATAAACCATACATTGAAGGGCCAATTCTAGTGCCGCTCCTAACTGTCAAACTCCTATGGCTAAGTGAAAGTGTTAAAGCAATATAGTCTGATTGCCTTGTTCGCTACGCTATCACCTCCTTAACGGACCAAGACGTTGGATCAAGTGTGGATATGCATCTTTTGCAAAGACCCCCGCATTATATGCGTGGGGGCGGAAGCCGACGACTGCAAACTTTCAGGTTATATACATATATACATAAACGGCCACACAGGAGGCATCATAGTACTTTCGGGCAAAAGTATAAATACAGCCTTGATTATTTCAGAAAAACATTGTTTGTACAATGGGACTACATGTCATTGGAAAATAATATTCTTCGAGCACTGAGCCTCTATCGAATGAGCGCCTTCAAGGACTTCTTCAAAGTAGTGCTCGGCAGCCACTCGGCCTATGGCCGAACCTGTGCGGCAACAGTGGTGGCCGTTATCTCCGCCCAGTATGTTTTGACACGGGCAAGGGCCATCCGTGCACCTTCTATGCACGCCGATCTCTTTACAGCATCGATGCGTGGCACAACATCAAGAAATTGTTGCACTAAGCTAAAGTAGCTATTCGGCCTTGGCCCTCCCGGCCACAGGTGATCCACAACGGACCTCATGGCAAGTCCGGACAACCTATGGAGCTCGGCCCAACCGGTCAATCACTCATTCAGCAGCAGCGGACGGACTGGAGCGTGAAACTATGACCGGAATAGCTTTTCCACTTCGGCACCTTTCTGATCCTTGAAGTACTCAGCTGCATCAACAGCACTTGCATCCAAATCCATGTACGCGTCCGCAGAACTCCACAACCGATCCAGAGGAGCATACTTCGGATCTCCGAACTTAGTCCACAACAAGAAGGGCTTCCCAGACACGATATCTGCAGCTTGATTCAGCTCCTTCTTCGTCGCTCTAATTTTGGAGCGGGCTTCCTTGGCAGCCACCCGGGCCTTCTCCAGGTCCGTCGCCTTCGCCCGGTTTTCTTCTTCAAGAAGCTGGTAATGGTCAGCAGCATCTTTTAACTCTACAGCCATCTTGGCTATTTTTTTCCTTGCTCTCGCAATGCGCGGCCTGTTCGGCCCTTAACTCTTCGGCCGCCTTTAAAGCGGCGGCATTGCTACTCCTTGCTTGCTCATTGGCTCAGGCAAGCTCCGCCCGAAGGGTCTCCACGATGGCAGCTCCATCCGCAGTCACAACATATTAAAGATACTGGCATCATGCTGCTCTTATTATGTGACGATCACCAGAAAAATCACTCACCCTGTGCCTCGTCAAGCCGCTTGTTGACAAGCACGATGTCGGCATCTTCCGCATCTAGTTCATGCTTTAGTTCGGCAAACCCATCAGTCCGGCTAGCCACCGGAGCTTCAACCACCTGCACATAAAGGTGGTCTGGTTATTATCTGGGACTATGATCCTCTGTTTGCCACCGTTTTTTACGACAACCAGAGTCTCAGGGACTACTATCTGCATGGGCATACCTAATGTATGTGGTACTGTTAAAAGCATACATTATTTCACGTACCTCGAAGCCTTTCAGCAGACTCATAAAAGCTTCATGCAACCCGCTTTCAATGGATGAATCCTTTCAATTACTGTACCCATTAGCGTACAATGTGCTTCCAAGACGGCAGCTTGCCTCAGAAGATCCTTCAGCGCATCCGACCGCACACTGTACGGACCCTTGCTGTTGCTCTCCTTAGGAGCCGGATACTGGGGATTCCGGGCAGCTAAAGGGTTATCCTCTGGCCCTAGTGGATCCGAAGATAACCTTCGCAACGACACTTCAAGGTCGCCTGCTTCTTGAGCGGGGGAGTCCAGGGGAGGTGTTTCGCTCTCCATCATCTCCGAAAGAAGATCCCCCGAAGATGAACTCTGTCGGGAAGGGCTGCGATCCAGACTACAATTTATAAGCATCGGTTATTGTCTTCGGAAGTAAGGTAGGATATCTTCACTATTAAGTACTTTTTGATTACTTATAGCTCGGTAGAGGGCTGATCCCCGCGCGGACATTGTGCGGCAAGAATACCCTCTGAGGCAGGACCCTCTGGCTGAGATTTCTTCTCTCGTTTGGAAACCTTAGTTTCCGGATCTTTAGAGGTTGTCCTCTTCCTTCCCCGGGGAGAGAGAATGTCAGATTCTTACCCTTGGTTATCCTCCCTCGTGGAGGCGCTCATTCCCTCGGTTGGAATAGGTAGTGAAGGAGGCCCGCTTTCGCCCTCTTTATTCCCCCCTTCATCTTCCTTTGAGGGCACTAGACAAGGCGCTGGCTGGAGCATCTTTTCCAGTACTGGATTGTCCAAGCCCTCAGGAAGGGGGGCCGAACACCGGATCATCTTCGCCTTTGTTATCCAGTCCTGGTCAAAGAGCGATTCTTCAGAATGATGTCATGATAAATAAAAGGACAGTGTGTTCGGCCATGGGATTACTTACTTGGGCAGCGGGGTGGTTGCAGCTCAGGCCCACGTCCTCGGTGGTGTCCGGACACTCTATTTGGGGTCCGAAGAACGACTTGTACATCTCCTCGTGCGTCATGTCGAGGAAATGATGAATAGTGTGCGGTCCTTCCGGGTTGAATTCCCACATGCGGAGGGGTCGGCGTTTGCAAGGCTGGACTCGATGAACCAGCATAACTTGCATTACCATAACCAGACTGAAATCTCCCTCGAAGAGATCTCGGATACGGCTCTGCAGTATTGGCACGTCCTTGGCTGGACCCCAGCTCAGCCCCCTGCTGATCCATGACATCAGTTGTGGTGGGGGCCCCGAGCGAAAGGTGGGGGCAGCTACCCATTTGGCGCTTCGGGGAGCTGTGACGTAAAACCACTCCCGCTGCCACAATCCGGACACCTCTGGAAAGGAACCCTTTGGCCATGGAGCATCAGCAATTTTGCTTATTAAAGCACCTCCGCACGCTGCGTATTGCCCTTCGACCGTCTTCGGCTTCACATCGAAGGTCTTGAGCCACAGGCCGAAGTGACGGGTAATGCGGAGGAAGGCCTCACATACGACAATAAATGACGAGATGTGAAGAAGGAAATCCGGGGCAAGATCGTGAAAATCCAGCCCGTAATAGAACATAAGACCCTAACGAAGGGATCCAGAGCGAGGCCTAGTCCTCGGAGGAAGTGGAAGACGAACACAACGCTCTCGTTGGGTTCGGGAGTAGGGACGACCTGCCCTCGGGCGGGTAGCCTATGCGAAATTTCGGCGGTCAGGTATCTAGCCTCCCTCAACTTCTTGATCTCTTCCTCCGTGATGGAGGAAGGCATCCACCGGCCTTGAAGGCTGGATCCGGACATGATTGAAGGTCCGAAGCACCTGACCTGAGCTTTGGGTGTTAGAGCTCGAGGCGGGGGAAGGATTTGATTGAGCGCGGGAGGGAAAAAGGAAAAGGCCTTGTCCCCTTTATAAAGAGGGTGAATATCAGGCGTCCTCCTCGTGGCCGTTTGAGACTTACCTAAGATCTAGGAGTCATACCAACAGGCACGGTTGGGTTACCCATGTTTGTATTGATGAGAATCCCGTGATAAGGGGAACACGATCTCTGCTTTGACAAGATGTGTCAAGAAACTGCCTCGCGTTATGTGCGGGGCTGGTTAAAGAAAAACGGTTCAAATAATGACCGGGTCGTGGCGCGATGTCACGCTGTCGAAACATGTCAGCAACTTAGATTTGTGGAAATATTATTCTCTCTACGGTGGTATGTGGAACTTATTTTGCATGGTCGGATACTATCCTTGTATTCAAACTCTTCTGTGGTGTATTTGGAGGAGGAAACCGCCTTGCAATGTTGAAAACAACACTGCCAGACTCATCATCATTGAAGCCTGGTTCAGGGGCTACTGAGGGAGTCCTGGATTTGGGGGTCTCCGGACAGCCGGACTATATCCTTTGGCCGGACTGTTGGACTATGAAGATAAAAGATTGAAGACTTCGTCCCGTGTCCGTATGGGACTCTACTTGGCGTGGAAGGCAAGCTAGGCAATACGTATATGTATATCTCCTCCTTTCTAACCGACCTTGTGTAACCCTAGCCCCCTCCGGTGTCTATATAAACCGGAGGGTTTTTAGTCCGTAGGACAACATACAATCATACCATAGGCTAGCTTCTAGGGTTTAGCCTCTCTGATCTCGTGATAGATCAACTCTTGTAATACTCATATCATCAAGAATAATCAAGCAGGACATAGGGTTTTACCTCCAGCAAGAGGGCCCGAACCTGGGTAAACATCGTGTCCCCTGCCTCCTGTTACCATCCGCCTTAGACGCACAGTTCGGGACCCCCTACCCGAGATCCGTCGGTTTTGACACCGACAAGAGGCGCGCACTTGTCGTAGTAGAGGCGCGCACATGTCGTAGTAGAGGCGCACATGTAGCATGTACACGTACATACAGCGGCCAGGGTGAAAGAAAGAAAATACGGCCATGTACGTACATACGGGCAGGGTCTCGAATGCCTACTCGCGCATACATATGGCCAAGGCTCGTGTACATGGCTGGGTCGGAACGGAGAAGCTGCGCCATCGTCGTGTTCATGGGGAGGCAACGGAATGCGTCGTGTTCATCGGGAGGCAACGAAATACGTCATGTTCATCGGGAGACAACCGGCTTGGATGGAACAGCCGATGGAAACGAGGCCTGGCGTACCGCCGAACAGAGGAAACGGCCTTGTGTTCGACCGGCCACGGTCGAAATGGGATCTTGTTCATCAGGAGGGGTCTGGCGTACCGCAAAACGGAGGAAACGGACCTCCTATGGTCGAAACGGGGTCCTGTTGATCGGGAGGGGTGTGGCGTACCGCAAAACGGAGGAAACAAACTTGTGTTGGAGCGCTACAGTCGAAACGGGGGTCCTCTTCTTTGGGAGGGGTGTGGCGACCGCAAAACAGGACTCCACGGGATACTGTTCATCTCCACTGTCGACTGCCTCCACGGGCTACCGTTCATCCACCGTCGACCTCCTCCAGCCTCCACCTGCGATTGTTCACCCACAGGCTCCTGTTCATCCAGCCTCCACCGCACGCTCCTCCACCGGCTACTATTTAGCCAGCCCTCTCCACGGGGTCCTGTTCAACCACCCCTCCATGGGCTACTATTCATCTAGCCCTCCACCGGCTACTGTTCAACCAGCCCTCCACGAGGTCATGTTCATCCAGCCCTCCACGGGGTCCTCTTCATCCACCGGCTCAATCGATCGGGGTATTGTTCATCCGGCGGCAAAAGCCTCTACTACCACGGGGACCTATTCATCCAACCCCCACCAAGAACTGTTCATCCAACCCCCCCCCCCAACAATGCTCATTGTTCATCTAGAGGCAGCATCGATCGGCTTCAGTTAGCAGCAGTAGTGAAGGAATCACTCGGGTTCAGTTAACAGCAAAGGGAACGCTCGGGTTTAGTAATTCGTAGCCTGCAGTGCCATCGCTTGGGTTCAGTTAGAGCCCAACGCCTCGCACCCATGCGCGTACGTGTATGAGAGAAACGTGCATCGCTCAGCCCCCGACCACACACCGTAACTGGGAACTCCCAGATATTTTCCTCGCCCTCGCTTCTACCATGGTATTTTCTGTCATGGATGACCCAAAGAATGTCATGCAGTTGCGTCTCTGGCTCACCTAGGACGAAAAGCCTATTTTCTATCATGATTTTTTGTCATAGAAGTAGGACCCCATCACATATATGATGATACCGGGTTTTGCCACAATTATCGTCATAGAAGTGTCATAAGCATGACAGGAAAAAAATTCGTTCGGCCCAAAATGTCACGGATGTGTCTTTTTTTGTAGTGCTTACGGTCCTCTTTGTGCCATAGCATCAACTTGGCATGATCTTTGTTTCTGAATAGACGCTTCAACTGTGGTATTATAGGAGCATACCACATCACCTTGGCAGGAACCCTCTTCCTGGGGCACTTGTCGTCAACATCACCAGGGTCATCTCATATGATCTCATACTGCAATGCACCGCATACCGGGCACGCATTCAAATCCTCGTATGCACCACGGTAGAGTATGCAGTCATTAGGGCATACATGTATCTTCTACACTCCAATCCTAGAGGGCATAGAACCTTCTTTGCTCCGTACATACTATCGAGCAATTATTTATCCTTTGGAAGCTTCTTCTTCAATATTTTTAGTAACTTCTCAAATCCGTTGTCAGATACACCATTGTCTGCCTTCCATTGTAGCAATTCCATTATGGTACCGAGCTTTGTGTTGCCATCTTCGCAATTGGGGTACAACCCTTTTTTGTGATCCTCTAACATGCGATCGAGCTTCAACTTCTCCTTTTCACTTTGGCAATGTCTCTTTGCATCAACAATGACCCTGCGAATTTCATCATCGGGCACATCGTCTGGTTCCTCTTGATCTTCAGCTTCCCCCATTACAGCATCACCATATTCAGGGGGCAGATAGTTGTCATCATCCTCTTCTTCTTTGTTGTCTTCCAACATAACCCATCTTTCTCCGTGTTTGGTCCAAACATAATAGTGTGTCATGAAACCCTTCTCAAGTAGGTGGATGTGAAGGGTTTTCGAGTCAGAGTAAGACTTTGTATTGTCACATCTAGGGCATGGACAACACATAAAACTATTCTGCTTGTTTGCCTCAGCCACTTCGAGAAAATTATGCACGCCCTTAATGTACTCGTAGGTGCGTCTGTCACCGTACATCCATTGTCGGTTCATCTGCGTGCATTATATATAATTAAGTGCATCAAAAATCATTACAGAACGTCATGAATAGAGAAGTGACCAAATTAATAGAAGTTCATCACCACATTAAAACGAAAGTACAGTAGTGATCAAATGTTATTACTGAAAAAATAGATACATAAAGTTCATACATAGTTCTGATTGAACAACATATAGCTATCTAGAGCATCTAAATAAACCATACATTGAAGGGCCAATTCCAGTTCCGCCCCTAACTCGAACCCACTACTCAGTTTTGCCCCTAGCTAGTTTTCGGGTATGCTCAGTTTTGCCCCTCTGCCGTCAGTGCCACTTATAGAAATGCCCCTCCGCTCCGTTTCCATCCAGTCAAGGTTGTTTGACCGCTAACTTACCGTTAGTTTGACATATTTGCCCCTCTGTTCTTACATGTGGGCCCTCTCTTACCTCTTCGCTTCACTCTCTACCAGTTCTTGACTGATGGCAAGTTAGCGGTCAAACAGCCTTGACTGGACAGAAATGGAGCTGAGGGGCATTTCTATAAGTGGCACTGACGGCAGAGGGGCAAAACTGAGCATACTCGAAAACTAGGGGCAAAACTAAGCAGTGGGTTCGAGTTAGGGGCACAGATGTAAATGTCCCTACATTGAAACTATGTAAAACATTTCAATGCAACAACAAATGCGATCATAATCGCAACTAAGGTAACAATTGATCCAACATCATAATGATACCAAGTCTCAGTATGAATGACATATTTTCTAATCTTTCTAATCTTCAAGCGCATTGCATCCACCTTGATCTTGTGATCATCGACGACATACGCAACATGCAACTCCAATCTCATCTTCTCCTCCTCAATTCTTTTCATTTTTTTCTTCAAGTAATTGTTTCCTTTTTCAACTAAATTTAACCTCTCGACAATAGGGTCGGTTGGAATTTCCGGTTCACATACCTCCTAGATAAAAACATCTATGTCACGTTGGTCGGCATAATTGTCATAAACACTAAATGAAACAAATAGTTATAAAATATAATATATACTACATCTAAATCATAGACAGGACGAGGGCCGACGGAGGCAGATACCAAAACCATCGCACTATATAATAACAAACAATAATAAAAGTAAGAAAATTATACAAGTATCTATCAAAATCATACAAGTATGATTTTTTTTCTTTTAGAAAGAAGATAAGAACAAGAGGCTCACCACGGTGGTGCCGGCAATGAGATCGGCACGAGCGATTGACGGTGGTGAGGACGGGGACGGGACAGGACAGACCACCAAACCTAGACAAATATTGAGGAAAATGGAGTTTGGACAAGGAGTTTCGAGAGGAGAAAGCTTAAGTGTGGCTCAGCCATTTCATCGAACACCTGATGTGATTAGGAGGTGAGCAAGAGCACCACAAACCTCTTCCACGCCCGGCCAAAAAAAACAGAGCAGTGGCTCTGCTCGCGGGTAGGGGCGGGGTATATATAGGCCTCTCTTTAGTCCCGGTTTGTGGCTAAAATTAGGACTAAAGGACAACCTTTGGTCCCGTTTCTAGCCACCAACCGGGACTAAAGGTGGTGGTCCAGGAGCGAGGCCCATTGGTCCTAATTCGTGTTGGAAACCGGGACCAAAGGGGTCAGACGAACCTGGGCTAATGGCCCCCGAGGCCTGGCCGGCGCCCTGGCCTCATGAATCGGGACTGATGCACCATTTGGTCCCGATTCAAGAGTGAACCGGGATTAGGCCTCAACCAAAGCCATGTTTTCTACTAGTGATATGTCATATATATGTTTTGGGTTTAAAGGCATACAAACGAATACAACGATAAAATATTCTATTACGCTAGCTCGTTATTTAACTGTCCATTGTAATTGTGATTATGTAAATAAATGTCCATCAAATCATGTTCGTGATGTGAACCAACCCGTGGTTGGTTGGTTAGAAGAACAGGGGTATCCCCGGCCTATCAGGGTTCAAGTCCTGGTGCTCGAATTTATCCTGAATTTATTTCAGGATTTCCGGCGATGCACACTCAATGGGAGGGGACATTCTCATCGACTATGAGGCGCATACAGTGAGTCCGTGTGTACCTTTATAGGGATGAGTGTATGTGCGTATATATGAGCGCTTGCGTCTGTAAAATGTTAAAAAATGTTCATAATTTACCTCTCTAAATATATGTTAGGATTTTATTTTGTAATTATTTATTAACTTACCAAAGAAAACATAAATTTATTTGGTAAGTTAATAAAAGGTGAGATGATTAAGGTGGTTTTCAAAGAATGATGCTCAGAAAAAGAAAAGAAGGTTGGACGAAGCACTCCATCTGGCAGAAAAAGGAATGCTATTTTTTTTAGCAGTAGAGATGTCACTTTCAGAGAGAACGCGAATGCATATGCCCGGGAGCTCTCTAGACAGATCTGCGTAAACTTGAAGGCATAGTTTTAAAAACCGAATCGGACCGCCAGTCCAATCTAAAAGCCCTGAAATGACGCCTTTCCTGACTTTTAAGGTGTACTAGTTTTCTTAGTAAAAAACAGAAAAATGCGACTCGCGCAGATGTCAATCCACCATGGAATCTTCTGGTTTGACTGAAAGTGCTTGGTGAGTCCCTGTCCTTAAAAAACGAATCAGCAGTTTTGTCGGGCCACTCTCTTGGTAAGTCGCCGCAGAAACTTGATCCCTTTTGGTCTCAGCGGCTCAAAATACTCTTTAGATGAACCTCAGAACCGCGGCGGCAGGCGGCTCGCAACCCTAATTTCTTTTTCACATATCGTAAATCTTAAGGCTGATGCTAATTTTTTCAAACCGGTTCTTCTTCATCCAGAAAATTACGAACTTCTCAAAACCCTGCAAAGAATTTTTCAAAGAACTCAACACCACCGTGTGCGTGCCCCACGGTGGACGCCAACTATCATGGATTTGTCACGGCAGATGTCCTAGTGTGAGGACTTAGTCGTGACACCAATGCATCCATGTGATAGCTTGAGAGGGGTTGAGTGAAATGAGAGACGCAAGGTTTTTACCCAGGTTCGGCCCCTCACGGTGAAGATAAAAGCCTACATCCTGCTTCATTGATATTGATCATGATGATGATCATGATTACAAGGGCGAGGTTTCGCTATCTCTATCTCGAGAACTATTGATTTGTCTGTCTAAACATCTGTCACCTGTCCCCCTTGGGTGCCCTGCCCCTCCTTATATAAGTTGGAGGGGCAGATTACATATGGAGTCCTAGTAGGATTAGGACTATTCTATTGGGATCATAATCTTGCTTCTTGCTTTCCTAGTAAGAGAAATATTCTTTATGTCTTTCCTCTTAAACCGGCCCACTATCATATGAGCCGGCCTTCCATGAGCCGGCTTCTGGGCTATTGGGTCTTGTCGCTCCTCTGATCCGCCTGTCGGGTCACCAATGAGTCACCAGGCCCGACTGGGTCATCAGTAAGTGGAGAGATCTGGGCGGGTTACTTAGTGAGTCGCCAAGTCCGGCTGGGTCATACCGTTGGATATATCCCCGACAGATGCCTTTCCTGACTTTTAAGGTGTACTAGTTTTTTTTTAGTAAAAACAGAAAAATATCCAAAAAAATAACATAAATAAGGAATCGAACACCCAACCTTCATGTAAAGGCATGCTCAAGACCGAATAACAAAGTAGGCTAATAAAACTTTTTGATTTGTTAATGACTAGAAGGTAACACGCGCTTCGCTGCACCATTCTTCAGTCATGCTGCTTCTTACGGTCTAGGCATGGATCATATTAATCTTTTTCACTTTCTTGTATGCTTTGCCGCACTGGGGAGCCAGTATTGTATGTCAAGTGCATAGCTGATGTCCCTATGTAGAGAAGGAGGGAAATTTTAATTTGAAGTTTAAACAATGGAGCAGAGTGCTATCACCAACAGGAGATAAGTCCATAGCAGCAATTCTGATTAGGATAGCATGCAAAGATGAGAATATATGAAGAATTGGAAAGAGATAAGAAAAATTACGTGGTTAAATTTTTCATGTAAGCCACGGGATTTTTTATACTCCTTTGTAAAGCACGGATAAATAAGGGGGGAAGCACAAGACAAAATATAATAGGCTTATGTTTTTTTAACATAGGTGAGCTGGGGATCCAACTGTCCACTTAATCATCCAATCACAGGTTGGTTCGCATATAACAGGCTTATGTAGCGATGAAGTATTCTGTATATGACCAATTTCACCAAAAATGCAAGAGCATCTACTATACCTCGTAGATAGTATGAATTTTTCAGTGTAAAGACCATCATCCAAGATGGCAACAAATTGGTTTGTGCTTGTTTTTTTCCACAAGCACGCACATCAAATGCCTCAGCTTCTTTATCCCATAAAGTAACTAGTGCACCATTCACGAGTAAGCTATATGGATCTTGCCACACTTCGAGCAAGAAGATGCATCACCTAAAGAAAAAAATGGCAATCAAGATAGACACAGCTAATCACTACAAACAAAACAGCTTCTTGGTCAACCCCAATTCATCCCGAGAAGTAATGAATATCAATAGGAATGTAGTACCAACAAAAAAGCAGCCTCAGTTGAGACAAAAATGTTGATGTAATCTTGTACATTGCATAAACATAAATATTAAACACTTAATTGCAATGGTCCATATTCAGAGAAATTGAAGTAGACAGTGAAACAATATACATCAGAAGTAACGCAAATTATGCATCAACAAAAGAAATATCAATTTTGACAGTAAAGAGACCAAGCCATGCTCATGCCTTGGGTAATAGAGGCTATCAGCTATTAAAGAACTAGAGACACCACGTCAAAAAAAGTAGGGGTAGGAGCTAGATGACACTGATACAGACTAAAAATTTAGAGACCAAAATCGCAAACTAAATTTATAGACCGGATGGTCAGTTTATATAACCAAGGTTATGCTATTTACAATACATTTCAAGATGGATCACACCTCCCTTGCTTTATCATATGCAGGAAATGAACAACTACTTAGGAGTAGTGGCATACTATTACAGTTTCACACCCCGTTGAGATAAACTCAGACTCTAAGTTTATTGAAATGCTAACAACCCAACTGCAAAAAAATGTACTTTAGGATAAGTTCACTTGCAACAGAATAATACCTATGAGACGGACATGGATCCAATGACTGGCCTCTGCCAAGTCACGATGTAACTGGCGGGAAGCCGGCCGTTCGATGAAGGTTGGACAGGACAGATTAAACATGGTAGATAAAGTACTGTAGCGTACGCGCTGTTCACAAGGATCTGTCCACATATTCTTGATCGAACAGTGTGAAGAGGGGGGCAAATCATCGTACTGTTCACTGGTGACGGGTGACTAGCAAATCACTAGATCTCATTCTAGGGACGGGGATCCAGAGACAATGTAAAAGGTAAGAATACAGTTCTACGCTTTGCTGAACACTGAAATGCCTCGGACATGCTGCTTCTTACGGTCTAGCCATCTCACAATTCTACTGCCAAAATGTATTGCTTCCTTCACCATCTTATAGCAGATTATTCATAACTGAAGTTTCTCAAACAAAGTTATCCTAGTTGTGCTTGTTTAAATCTTGTTACCAAATATTTGTAAGTAGCTCTACTGCAACCAAAGCTATAGTCTTCCAGTTAAAACTCCTTCTAGGCGCAAAATTCTAGCTGTATCGAGTGATTAACAAATCCAATTTACTAACTCACTAATTCTTCGAAGCCTTTAAGAAGCAAATGGAGAAAGCAATGAGATGGAATGTGAAGGAAATATGCCTTAGAAGCAATAATAAAGTTGTTATTTATATTTCCTTATATCATGATAAATGTTTATTATTCATGCTAGAATTGTATTAACCGGAAATTTAGTACATGTGTGAATACATAGACAAACAGAGTATCCCTAGTATGCCTCTACTTGACTAGCTCGTTAATCAAAGATGGGTAAGTTTCCTAGCCATAGACATGTGTTGTCATTTGATGAGCGGGATCACATCATTATAGAATGATGTGATGGACAACACACATCCGTTAGCTTAGCACTATAATCGTTTAGTTTATTGCTATTGCTTTCTTCATGACTTATACATGTTCCTATGACTATGAGATTATGCAACTCCTGAATACCGGAGGAACACTTAGTGTGCTATCAAACATCACATCGTAACTGGGAGATTATAAAGATGCTCTACAGGTGTCTCCAATGGTGTTTGTTGAGTTGACATAGATCAAGATTAGGATTTTTCACTCCGATTGTCGGAGAGGTATCTCTGGGCCCTCTCGGTAATGCACATCACTATAAGCCTGCAAGCAATGTGACTACTGAGTTAGTTGCGGGATGATGCATTACGGAACGAGTAAAGAGACTTGCCGGTAACGAGATTGAACTAGGTATGATGATACCGATGATCGAATCTTGGGAAAGTAACATATCGATGACAAAGGGAACAACGTATATTATTGTGTGGTTTGACCAATAAAGATCTTCGTAGAATATGTAGGAGCCAATATGAGCATCCAGGTTTCATTATTGGTTATTGACCGAAGATGTGTCTCGGTCATGTCTACATAGTTCTCAAACCCATAGGGTCCGCACGCTTAACGTTCGATGCCAATTTGTATTATGAGTTATGTGATTTGATGACCGAAGTTTGTTCGGAGTCCCGGATGAGATCACGAACATGATGAGGAGTCTCGAAATGGTCGAGACGTAAAGATCGATATATTGGAAGGCTATATTCGGACATCGGAAAGGTTCTAAGTGGTTCGGGTATTTTTCGAAGTACCGGAGAGTTACGAGAATTCACCGGGGGAAGTATTGGGCCTTCATAGGCCTTAGAAAGGAGTGAAGGGCCACAAAGGGAGCCCCCCCCCCACACGGGCTGGTCCGAATTGTACTAGGGAGGGGGCGGCGCCCCCCCCCTCTTTCCTTCTTCCTCTCCTCTCCTTCCTTCTTCTCCTACTTGTACTAGGAAAGGGGGAAACCTACTCCTACTAGGAGTAGGAATCCCCCCTTTGGATGCGCCCGATGTGGCCAGCTCTCCTCCTCCTCCCCTCCTTTATATACAGGGGAGGGGGGCACCCCATAGACACACAAGTTGATCTTTAGCTGTGTGCGGTGCCCCCTTCACAGTTTTCCACCTCGTTCATATTGTCGTAGTGCTTAGACGAAGCCCTGTGTTGGTAACTTCATCATCACCGTCACCATGCCGTCGTGCTGAAAAAACTCTCCCTCGGCCTCAGCTGGATCTAGAGTTCGAGGGACGTCACCGAGCTGAACGTGTGCATGTCACGAAGGTGTCGTGCGTTCGGTACTTGATCGGTTGGATCGCGGAGACGTTCGACTACATCAACCGCCTTACTAAACGCTTCCGCTTTCGGTTTTTCCGATAGTACGTGGACACACTCTCCCCGCTAGTTGCTATGCTTTTCCTAGATAGATCTTCCGTGGTCGTAGGAATTTTTTTTTGAAATACTACGTTCCCCAACAGAATGTACAATGCAAATTTATCTCCATAGCATCATCTAACAAGTTTTTGATAATTTTTATTTCATGCAATTTCAACAAACAGTTGTGGCCATCTGCTTCCATCTCAATAACTTAACATCTCTCCTTTTTAATCTACCACAATAAGAAACATCTCAAGTTCCTAAACACTTACAAAAGAACTGAAGATAGTGAGAAAAGACTATACAGTTCATCCTAATTCATGCTTCTAACTCTCTCTCTCTCTCTCTCTCTCTCTCTCTCCTAATTCATGCATCAGGGTCACGCTATTCGTCATCCTGCATGAGGAATAGTTATTCTTCACCCCCTCTCTTTTATCAGCAATGCACCGTAATTTTACGTTCCGTAAGTTTTATCTTATTTCCAACGTAAAAAAAGACCGTGAGAAAATATATAATCGTCGTAAAAAATATTTTATGTTATGTAAAATTACAAACATAAAAACATAGTGTAAAATACACATAAACTGTAAATTTTCTTGTCTTATGACCCATATTTTTATTTTCTTATGCAAAATTTTACGTAGTGAATCAATAGGAATGTAAATATTTGAATTTCAAACGTAATTTAATTATGAAATCATCGTAAGATTAACTCGGATGAAGAATAACTTATTATGCACCCTGGGTGATGAACAGTATTTGTCACCCTGGGTGAGGAATTCTTATTCCTCACCCCAGTGAGTTTCTCTGCCCACGCTTAGGGCGTTTGTGAGGTAATATTACAACGTGGAAGGAGGAACCAGTCACCACCTAAATCACTTTAAAAAGAAATAAATGCAAGGTAATCTCACAGTTTGCATGCGAATAAATTACTCCCTGTAGGCGAGGAACCAAGCGCATCTTGACGTAATTTTACGGCCACTCGGATAATAGCCGATCGTTCTTGATTTTTTAGATAATAAGGCTGCCTTCCTTATTTCATGTATTTTTTGTTAGTTCTTTTACTATCTCTATTGGACTGAGTACACCAGGTCTATAGCAAAAATGAATAGAAATGATTTAAGTAACATAGGCCATTATCATGATTCTTTGGAATGCATTTTTGGTAACAATAAGAAACACACACAAGTCATTCGGTACGCTATGAATATTTTGGTAACAGCGGAACAACAAAGTGGTCTAATACATAGATTGTATGTAGTGGTTCTGTGGAATATCTGACATAATAAAAACTATCCTTACAATTACAAATAAAATTCGTCTGGACACAATTGAGTGCTACTTAGCACTAAGTAACCAGCCGTATGACAAATTCAGAAATCACTACAGTATTACAAAACTGAATACTACCGAACTTGAAACTGACTACTGCCGAACTTGATCTTCAAGGAGCTAAATTTGCAGGTGAGCAGATATTTTACGTCAACTTCATTTGTTCAGCAAGCTCTCTGACTGAAACATTACTATCCATGAGCTGTAACCAACATAGTATCCTATTAATAGTACTGCAGCCTTTAGGATTACTTTTCTTCTCACCAAAACCTAAATTTTGCTTCTGGTTATTAGAAAAAGAAAGTCTGAAATTCCAATTCAACATTACTGGTACCCACCATAAATACGAAGACGTTAATGTCCATCCCTCATACATGAACCATCATCCTCTTGAGCAGATACCTGAAAAACAGAATATTTTCTCACAAGTGTACCAACACAGAAGCACAAATAACACTTGAACGGTTAACGGGCTTCGCTAACCTAAACTGGAAACAATGTCAAAATCGAAGACATCACAGATGGATTTCGGATGTACCAAATTCATAGGAATCACATGAACCCATAACACACTGGCTGCATGGTATGGATGAAAAATATATAGAGAAAAAAGATAAAAGGCCAAACTCTGTAACTACTATTTCGATGCACACTAAACAATGTATTTTTAACAAATTCTGCCATATACAATACTGGGAGTCATCATATTAATAAAATAGTATGTGTCTTGTAACTTTTTAAGACATTGTTTCGCACCAAAGAGTCATCAAATTGAAACACATAATTAATCAGACACACATAATTTTGAGGGAAAATGCCAAACCTGCCAAGCTTATTATAGATGAATCAATATTAAATGGAAGTATGGAACTGAACAAAAGCACATTTATTCTAGTTGCATAGTGGTACAAATATACGAGGAAATTTACCATCTTTGAATGGATTTCTCTGTAAGATATGAAAATAGTTATCCACATTTGAATGGATTGCTCTGTAAGATATGAAAGTAGGTTAAATGTGTACAAAGTCAACATCGTCTGGTATATAAGAGTCCAAAGCAAAAATGATTGTGGGGATCTTCTTTACAATATCAATGGCTGAGGAATAAATTAAATTGGTAGAGACTAGCTAGAATCGCATGAGTACTCGCCAAAAATAGAACATTCCCATCAGGTTTATGCTAAAAAAACAAAACAATCAATGACCTGAACAAAAAAAATATATCAAAGTTTCCTCTTATAGAATATTACTCCTGGACTGGGGGTGGGTTAAACAAAAAAGATCAACAAACTTTGACAGGCTGGATGAGGGTTAGGGTCCACCTCATGGTAATTAAAATAAATCTAACTCGGCTTCCATGAATATTTAGAGGCTGGGAGATGGTCAGTGTCTACCAACGTAATGTTTCCAACCAGCCACGTACGAAAAATCTAGTGTATTGTATGTAGTCACATTCGGCAGCTAATGTAAGAATTATGAGAGACGAGGTAAGAAATATTGGTCCAACAAAACATAGGAGCATGTCCAACTAACACATATTCAAAACTTGGATGTGATGTAGATTGCATCGCTTGTTTGAATCAACGTAAAATAGGAGCACATCCAGTTATATCCTTCTGTTCAGTGTGTGTCAAGTATCGACATATCATGAGTAGGAATAAATAAGTGCTTAGCCATTCATTATTTACCTTAAGCTCAGTGTAAAGATGCGAGAAGCAAACCTGAGAAAGGTTAGTGTACTGTAGGTGTATGTTGTGCTTTCACAGAAGGTTAGTGCTTCCATGAATTGGAGATGAAAAACCAGAATATGCATCTTGCCATTTCGCTAGTTTTGCCACCATGTCTCACTAGTGTTCAGGTCTGCACCTAGAGAAATATGAAGCCTCACTTGTAGTGTTCAGGACGAGTCAACATTTAAGAAAAGACACATTTATGTCCTTTAGCAAGACCATTTAATTGAAATGTTTACATTTCTTTCTATTTAGAGGTATGGTCAGCCCTGATGGCAGTGGTTTGATGGACTCAAAATCTAACAAAACATTATACTCCCTATCAGGAAGTCAATGACATTGTGCATTAAGATCACAATTACTTGGGCTTGAATGATTTGTGCTTCTTTTTGGGGAGTGATTCTTAGTTGCTCACAGTGTGTGGCTTGTTATTTTCCCATTTTCTTGTGCTTTACCCTTTCTGGTTTCCTTCTGTGCCTTATTCTGCAACCGAGCAGATTCAGAATGATGGGATGACCATCCTAATACAGTAGCAGCATCCCAACTGCAGTAAGTGAAAACGGTTGGACATGGCTCCCTTTTTTTTGTAGCAATGGAGCTCCAAAGAAGAAATAATGAACAGTTCATCCAAAATAGAAAAGAATGTCAAGAAACAGGGCTGGATCTTAGAAGATACTCTAGTGTTGTTCCTCTGCAGCATTGAGCTCGTCCTCTTATTCCTCCTACATGAGCATCCCCTCCTCGAATTGATCTCACATCTGAGCGATGGTCTGCTCCATCAACCCCTTTAGAGTACTTAAGCTCCCTCTTTTCATTCATCTCCTTTCTTGGACTTCTTCCTCTTTTTTGTCCTGTTCCCAAAAAATCAAGAACCTAACCCAAAAAATTCAGAAATTCATGGAAGAGGAAAGGGAAAGGTATGGGAGGAGGTAGACCTTACCAGAGACGATAAGGCCGCCAGCGATGGAGAAGGACATTGTCGCCTCCGAGCTCACACCGTATGCAGTGCCCAATTCTCCTCCTAGTCACTACTGCATGAAGAGGGAAAGGAGGGAGTACTCCACATACGAGAGAGTGGAGTGGCCCTCACATCCCAGTCGTCCCTCCGGCACCGTCGCCGTCGTCGCCGCCGCCTCAACCGTCGTCGTGGGAGAGGATGGTCCGGGTGAGAAATGGTGTCAAGCCCACCGGCCGGTCACTGAACTGCTCATAGCTGATTAGAAAAAAAAAATAGGTACGGAGGTGGGCTGACAACCGCTGCCATAAACGTAAATTTACGACAGTGCAACAGAATTTTATATTGGTCGAGAACGTGGCTCGCTTGATGGACTGGGGTGAAGAATATTCTATTCGTCACCCTGGGTGAGGAATAGTTATTCTTCACCCCCTCTATTTTACTATCAATACACCGTAATTTTACGTTCCGTAAGTTTTGTCTTATTTCCGACGTAAAAAGAGACCGTAAGAAAATATATAATCGCCGTAAAAAATATTTTATGTTATGTAAAATTACAAACGTAAAAATATAGTCTAAAGTACACATAAACTAAAAATTTCTTGTCTTATGACCTATATTTTTATTTTCTTATGTCAAATTTTACCTAATGAATCAATAGGAATGTAACTATTTAAATTCCAAATGTAATTTAATTATGAAATGATCGTAAGATTGCCTCGGGTGAAAAATAACTTATGTTGCACCCTGAGTGATGAATAGTAACACTATATATATATATATATATATGTATATATATATATATATATATATATATATATAAATACTTCGTGTGCATCCATCAAAGCTTCAGTCGGTTTAATCAAACCGCTAGACAAAAAAATCTAAGGTGCCCCACTCATTTATTTGTTGAATACCTCACATGCGGCTTGATGGAGAGGAGAAGCATGTCGTGGACGTCCATGAAGGTCAGCTCGTCGGCGAAGAGCTTCCAGCAAGGAGAGTAGTTGTTCACCTGGAACGACAGCTCATCCACGGTGTCGTAGGCAGAGGTGCCGTATGTGCTTTGGAACCCCTTACTGGTAACTAGACCTCATCCACACCATGCAACATGCCTCCGATGTCTTTGATGTTGTCGCGCCACCTACTCGCAGGGACTAAGAGCATCTCTAGTAGATCCCGTAAACCGGCCAATCCGCAATAAGAACTGTCGGTTTACGAGACGGAGGCGATTTTCCTGGCCCGAATAGATCCCGTATATTCGATCATTCTGGAATTTTTTTTGCAGGATCCTACAAACCCTAGCTCATTTATTCCATATTTACGAGAGTCGCACCTCTTTTTGCCGGATCCCTTTCCTTGGCGCGAACTCCATTTCCGCCCGCTTCCATTCGCACCTCACTCCCGCCGCCTCACCCCCTGCCGGTTCTTGCTCCCCCGCGCCGTTCGTTAGCTCCGCCGCCCCGCGCTACATCTATTCCACCAAATTGGAGGGCGGCGCGCAGGGGAGGGTGGGCATTTGTCTCCGCGGGCTCATGGCCAGCGCCGGCGCCATGGATCTGGCCTGGAGCTTGGCATGCAGTCTTGTACCCGGTGGACCTAGTTGGTTCCAGCGCTGATGAGCCTTGGAATCGGTCGGGGTCACCACGCGCACTGGAGAAAGGGATTTCGGCCCTAGTGCAAGAAGCAAGGGGCGAGCGGCTTTGCTTCGGCCGGCGGGAGAGAAGAAAGGGGGCGGACGGTTTTGCTTCGCGGGGAGGTATGTTCAATGGCTCCCGATTATTTTCATTCAATTTCAATCGGTGAGATTCGGGTGAAAATCACGGGCGTGCATTTTTTGGATGTATTGGAGTTCGTCCTTGTCGTCTTTGTTGGATGACTCGGACATAGAAGAGATTATCCTCGACGATGATGACGACGAATTTGAGAAGGGCCCGAAGAAAAAACGTGCGGATCCACAATTGGCCAGCTATGCATTCTCCGCAACCGAGCTCTCGGCGACAAGTTGCTCATGAAGGACTACTTCGCCGAGGTACTGACATATCCGGCTCACTAGAAATTTAGGAATATTAAGCATAACTAGCTCATCCAAAATGCACAAGCAATTAGCCAAAATAGTTAACGGTAATTCAGCATTCATCACCACATGCATACAAATAGTCATACATAAATCAAAATTCAGTATACCTATTATGCTTTTAACAACATAAATACTAACTTCTAACAAAACAAATTTCAATCTACTCAACATTACATTCGTTGTTTATTCGATATTATTCTTTTATTCTAGTACAAAGGATCTGTAGAAGAGCTCCGCTTGCTCGGCGCTGGAAGATACCGCTTATATTTCGTACAGTGGCTGGAAGTACCACCTTTAACCATGTAGAGCATCCAACATGTGTAACTAAAAGGGTTCAATTTAGAGAAACTATTTTGCAATAGTTAAACAGAATTCTCGATTACTATTAAATCTTCCTTGGAAATAACTGCCACCATATATGTTCCAAACACAGAAAGTGATTTTTTATATTTAACAGATCTATTGCTATGTAGAGTTGGCCTTATGATGCACATAAAAAAATGGAACAGAGTCTCCAGAGCAAGCAATTGGCCTTCAACATAGTTGTATTAATTAATATATCTAATAAGTTTTCGGTAGCAATGTTTACATATATTTAGTAGTAGCATATTTCTATCAAATAATTATAAACCACAAAAAGAAGCTGCACCTTTCAGCTGCAGCAATGAAGAAATTTTAAACTGGCACACGGATTCAGATTTGAATGAAACATTCATGTTGCACTTTGGGGCTCTGGTGCTTTGCTTTATATATAAAGAGGGGCGAAAGCCCTTTTTGGTAATAAAACGTTCATATTTGAAAAAAATGATTTCATCCGCGTATCGTATAATGCAGGAAATACATATGCTATAGATAGAGGCACATACTTATTGGTTAGGTAGCTAGAGATTCCAGGTTAAGTGCTTGCATGTGTACATAGGAAAACACACACTTGTATTGACTCTAGTTGGTAGGAGCTAGGACCCTACCGGGTCTAGGGCGTAGGTTGTAGGTTGTAGGGGAAGGAGGGGGCTGGGCGTGGTGCTATTGCGGTCGCCGGCGGCAGGGCGCCGTCGTGTGCGGGAGAGGAGGCGGCGGCGCAAGGGTTGGAGGAGGCTAGGGTTAGGGTTCGGCTCCTACCAACTAGTATATATAACCACAATGGAAAATAAAATAGATAACTTGCGGGCTAAGCCCCTAACTAAACCTGCCCAGTGGGCCTCCTACGGGCATAAGTCTACCCGGTCATAACATCTCTCCCCGCCTGCGCAAACAGCTCGTCCTCGAGCTGGAAGTCTAGGTAGTGCTCGCGGAACTCGTCGCGCTGCTCCCAAGTAGCGTCCTCCTCTGGAAGTCCAGCCCACTGAATCAACACATGCCACACCCCGCGACGTAGCTGGACCTTCAGGACCTTCTCCGGTGCCGGAAGGAGACGCCCGTCGAAGGTCGGAGGAAGCGTTGGAGGATCCGCATGTGGCTCCCCACGAAAGGGCTTCAGCAGCCCCACATGGAAGATGTCGTGGATGCGGGCACCGGCCGGAAGCTTAAGACGGTATGCCACCTTCCCGATGCGCTCCAAGACAGCAAAGGGCCCGGCGTAGCGAGGACCCAGCTTGTGCTTCGCGCGTGGGTCCAGTGACTGCATAGAGCAATGAAGGAGAGGCAGCCAATCCCAATCACCCACCGCGAACTCCGCCTCGTGATGGTGGTCGTTGTAGTAGTGCTTGGCCAGCTGCTGGGCCTGAAGGAGGCGTAGCTGGACCTCGGTCAGCATCTCGTCACCGTGCCGCATAAGATCACCGGCCACCTCCGTCGAAGCCATCGCCGGATCAACCAGCAGTATGGGCGGGGGTGGCCGGTCGTAGAGCGCCTCAAATGGAGTGGCGCGTAGGGCAGAGTGATAGGAGGTGTTGTAGCAGTACTCCGCCCATGAGAGCCAATCCACCCAAGCGCGAGGACGATCACCTATGACAACACGCAAATACATGGCAATCACCTTGTTGACAACCTCGGATTGGCCGTTCGTCTGAGGATGGAAGGTTGTGCTCAGGCCGAGCTTCACGCCCGCCAACCGGAAGAGATTGCGCCAGACATGTCCGGTGAACACCGGGTCCCGATCGCTGACGATTGAAGAGGGAAACCCGCAGAGGCGGACAATACCGTCGAAGAAGGCACGGGCCACAGATGCAGCAGTGTAAGGATGACCGAGCACGATAAAATGAGCATACTTGGAGAAGCAGTCGACCACCGTGAGAATGACCGATTTGCCGCCCACCTTGGGGAGGCCCTCCATGAAGTCCATGGAGATATCCGCTCAGACTTGAGACGGCACCTCCAAGGGCTGAAGCAGACCATCTGGCCGGAGCATCTCCGTCTTGTTACGCTGGCACGTCACACAAGACCGGACCTAGTCGCTGACCAGGGTCCAATCACCTGGGATGTAGAAGTCGGCGCAGAGAAGATGTAGGGTTTTATGCACACCCTCATTGCCCGCCGAGTGGGCCAGCAGCAGCACCTGGTGACGGAGATCATCGTGCGCCAGCACGAAGACCCAACGCCCATGAAAGAGCAACCCGTTGGCAAGGCGCCACGGCTCCTCCAGCTCACCCGCAGCTAGCTGCTGCTGAAGGAGGAGGGCGTCTGGCACGACCGCTGTCGTCTGACAGATGTCGTCGAAGAGGGTGAATGTAGGCCCCGAGCGGATGCAGAGTGCCGCCCCTCGGAGTCACCGACGATGGCTTCGTGGTCGGGGTCACGGCGAGACAGGGCGTGGGCCACTGTGTTAAGGTGGCCCGGCCGATACTCGATGGTGAAATAGAAGCCGAAGAGCTTGCTGATCCACTAATGCTGCAGCACGGTCGAGAGCCTCTGGTCAAGCAAGAACTTGAGACTGTAGTGGTCCGTGCGAATCTGGAAAGACCGACCCCACAGATAGGGCCGCCAATGGTGCACCTCCTACACCAATCCAATGAGCTCTTTCTCATAGGCCGCGAGCTTAAGATGGTACGCGGCGAAGGGCCTGCTGAAGAAGGCGAGGGGTCCATCGCCCTGATGAAGGACGGCGTCGAACCCTGCACCAGAAGCGTCGCAGTCCATGATGATCAACCGGTCGAAGTCCGGCATCTGAAGGACGGGGCCTGTCGTGAGGGCCCCCTTGAGGGCCTCTAATGCCTCGGTCGCCTCCTCATCCCAAGCAAAGGCGTCGCGCTGGAGCAGGCGCGTGAGTGGAGACATGATGAGGCCGAACTCTCGGATAAATTTCCGGTAGTACCCCGCGTGGCCTAGAAACCCGTGAAGAGCCCGCGGTGAATGCAGGGTCGGCCAGGCGGCGACGGCCGCCACCTTGTCGGCGGTCATGGCCACCCCCTCGTCCAAGATGACGTGGCCGAGGTAATCGACGGAAGGCGTCTCGAACGAGCACTTCAAGCGCTTAAGATGAAGAAGATGCGCTCAAAGCTCGTTGCAGACGATGGCGACGTGCTGAAGGTGCTCCGCCCAAGAGGAGTTGTAGATAAGAATATCATCAAAGAAAACAAGCACAAACCGGCGCAAGTACGGGCGGAGGACTTCGTTCATCAGAGCCTGAAAAGTCGCCGGTGCATTGGAGAGACCAAACGACATGACCAAGAAGTCGAAGTGGCCGTGATGAGTCCGAAACGCCATCTTGGCGATATCATCCGGGTGCATGCGCACCTGGTGGTAACCCGACCGGAGATCGAGTTTGGTGAAGAAGTGCGCCCCATGCAGCTCATCCAGGAGCTCATCGACCACCGGGATAGGAAACTTTTCCTTAAGTGTGAGGGCATTAAGGACGCGGTAGTCGATGCAGCAGCGCCATGTGTCGTCCGATTACGGACGAGGAGGGCCTACGTGGAGAACATCGATGTGGAGGAGAACAGCGATGTGGAGATCTGGATGATGCCCGCGGCGAGCATGAGTGCACACTGGCGCTCCAGCTCGTCCTTCTGCAGCTGCGGATAGCGGTATGGTGGGACCGCCACCGGCGCCGAGCCCGGCAGGAGATGAATACGGTGATCATACACCCGAGCTGGCGGAAGGCCCCGCGGCTCGTCGAAGAAGTCACCGTGTTGCTGCAGGAGGTGCTCCAATAGAGGGTGCTCGGCCTCGGTCATGGCCGTCGCCAGCTGGAGCTGGGGCAGTGATGGTGAGGTGCCCCAAACGCCCTCCCACTGGACGCAGCGGACGAGACACCAGAAGGACATCATCAGGGTGTCGAAGTCCTAGAGGATGGGACCGAGGGTTCATAGGAAGTCGACACCAAGGATGAAGTCGAAGCAGCCCAAGTCCATGCTCACGCACGTGATGGTGAACTGCTTGTCTCCGATGGTGATGGGCACGTTCTGCGCGAGCCCATGACATTGGAGACGATCGTCGTTGGCCACCGTGACCCGAAGTTTCTCCCCACCCGTTGGCTGCAGCGCTAAGCGGCGCATGGTAGCCTCGGGCAGGAAGTTATGTGTGGAGCCCGTATCCAAAAGGGCCACCAGGCGCTCGTCGTGTATCATTACGGGCAAGAGCATGGTCCGCTCATCGCGGATGCCGGCAAGCGCATGGAGCGAGACCATGAGGGCCGTTGCCAGGGCGGCCGCAGATGCAGCATCGGTAGCTGTTGGGGGCGGCAGCCCATCGAGCCCGTCGGCCGGGGCGTCCTCCTCGGTGTAGTCGACCGTCTCCAGGTAGAAGAGGCGCGGGCAGACATGGCCCGGCACGTAGGGCTCATCGCAGTGAAAGCAAAGCCCCAGACATCGACGCTCCAGCTGCTCTGCCTGAGAGAGACGACGGAAGGGCCGCGTCGCGGCCGGGGTGGTGATCACCGGAGCGTCCGGGGGTGGCCGGCCCGGCGCGGTGGCCGGCCTGGCGGCCTAGCGGCCTCCTCGAAATGGGCCCGCCGGCTGCATGGCCTGGGCACGGCACTCGAGGGCACGGGTGTCGGTGTCAAAACCGGCAGATCTCGGGTAAGGGGTCCCAAACTGTGCGTCTAAGGTCGATGGTAACAGGAGACAAGGGACATGATGTTTACCCAGGTTCAGGCCCTGTCTATGGAGGTAATACCCTACGTCATGCTTGATTGATATTGATGAATATGAGTGTTACAAGAGTTGATCTACCTCAAGATCGTAATGGCTAAACCCTAGAGGTCTAGCTTGTATGGCTATGATAATGAGTATCCTATCCGGACTAAGTCCTCCGGTTTATATAGACACCGGGAGGATCTAGGGTTACACAAGGTCGGTTACAAAGAAGGGAATCTACATATCTGGTCATCAAGATTGCCTTCCACGCCAAGGAGAGTCCCATCAAGACTCGGGTGCAGTCTTCGGTCTTCGTATCTTCACAGCCCATCAGTCCGGCCCATGGCTAATAGGCCGGACGCCCGAGGACCCCTTAATCCAGGAATCCCTCAATAGCCCCTGAACCTGGCTTCAATGACAAGGTATCTGGCGCGTGGTGCTGTCTTTGGCATTGCAAGACGGGTTCCTCCTTCTGAATTCTAGAATAGTCTTTGGACGAATTGATCATGCCCGGACCTTTAAAACACACCACACACAACCGTAGAGAGAATATAATAATACATGAACCCAATCCGCTGACAACTTTTACAACATGACATCACGTCCATCCGGTCATAATTTCAAACCATTTTTTGCCTGCCGCTCCATGTTTTGAGATGCGGTTGCCATTGGCATGTCTTGTCAAAGAAGATATCGTGTCCCCTTATTACGAGATTCTCATCAATACGGGTGTGGGTAACCCAACCGTGCCATTTACACAGCCCTCGGGAGCAGGCGAATTCTGGGCGAGTGGGGTGGCGTTCAATATTCACTGCCCTTATAAGGAGATAAGATTCCCCTTTCTTCTCCCACGCCTTCTTTCTTCTCCTGCCTTTCCACTCTTGAGCTCCAGCGCCCAAGTTCTCATTTGTTTCCCACTCGAGAAAGCACTCAATCATGTCCGGATCCGGAGGTCAAGGCAAGTGGATGGCCTCCTCCATCAAGGAGGAGGACATCGCTGAGCTTTGGGCGGCTGGGTACCTGGCGAAGGAAATCGCCCACCGTCTTCCAGCCCAAGGACAAATCATTCCCACACCAAAGACTGACGAGAGGGTAGTGTTCCTCCCCCATTTCCTCCGCGAGCTAGGGTTTCCACTCCACCCCTTCATCCGCGGGATAATGTTCTATTACGGGATAGACTTCCACGATCTATCCCTGAACTCCTTCCTCAATATCTCGGTGTTTATCGTTGTGTGCGAGGCCTTACTCCGCATCTACCCCACTTCGGGCTATGGCTCAAAACCTTTAACGTGAAGCCCAAGGTGGTGGACGGATAGCACGCAGAGTGCGGGGGCGCCATGGTGAGCAAGCTCACCAATGTCCCTTGGCCAAAAGGCACATTCGTGGAGTCTGTCAAGGAATGGCAGAAACAATGGTTCTACATCGCCGAACCCTGCGGCGCCACCTGGGCCGCGGCTGCTGCATTCAACTCCGGCGCTCATGTGCGACTTACCTCCTGGATCAAGAAAAGCCCGAACTGGTGTTCGACAGACGAGATGATTGCGCTGCAAATGCGCATTCAAAGCATGATTGATAGGGACATCAAGCTCGTCGACATAATTCAAGTGATGCTGGTGCGCCGGATCCTCCCTTGCTAGAGCCGAAGCCGCCCTCTATGGGATTTCAACCCGAAAAAGCACCACACCTCGGAAAGGCTCTTCGAAACAGCTCACGAAGATGCCTGGAAGTTGCTCTTCAATGGTAAGGAGATACCGCCGAACATAGATTCGGACGAAATCACCTCCCCAACGAGGTATGTTATCTTCAACACATCCTCTACTTTCTTGTTTCAAGGGTAGTATCTAAGCTTTTATTATCATTACTTTTTTAGTACTGGTTGAAGAAGGCGAAGCAGATCCGGTGTCCGGCTCCCCTGCCCGAAGAACCAGTCATAAGGCACCGGAGAAGAAGGCCACAGGAAAGCCCAAGGGGGTCCGAAGTGGCCCCCGTCGCAAGGGCACTTCAGACGTGACATCCGAAGACAAGGCCCGTTCCCCCGCCACCGAAGACGACAAGGACGAGGAGGAGGGAAGCGACTCTCCCCTTGATGGGGGGAGGAAGAAGAGGGCGTCCTCCACAACTCTGGAGGCGGAGGCACCTAAGAAGGGGAAGGGCTCCCTTGCGGATAACTCTGCATGGGACGTCGATAACAGTCCGGAGGAACGCCCCCGCGCTAAGCCTCGGGTCGCATCGTAAGTACCAAGACTTGTATCCACCCATAAAGTTTCTCCTCTTTACTGCAATTAAATGATTGGTTATGTTTCATTGTAGTCCGGCCCACAACAGCTCCCCGCGATCCTCGTCAGGAGGGTCGTTGGATTCCAAGGTGATGGCCAGCGATTCACCGTCAGCCGCTCACTCCCCCAAGGCCAAGGATGATGCGGAGGTGCTTTCCCGAAGGACTGTTCCAGGTGGGGGAGAGGCCCAGGAGGCGCCAGAAGGTGAAAATCCCGTCGCCGGACACCAAGGGGAGTCAATCCCCATGGAGATCGGTGGGGAGGGCCGAACTCAGTTCGGCCCTCAGCCGGACTCAATTCCCGAGACCGGGGCTGCTCCGGAATCCGACATGCAACCTCCTTCGAAAGAAAGGGGAATGCCTGTTCCCCCGGTGACCCCTATCCAACCAGGGGCACCGGATAATCTGCTGGAAGCGTTGTGAGGCGCTTCCGTTATGGATGAGCACCGTGTCCTTATGGGCACGGTAATTGAAAGGGTTCAGTCTGCCAAAAGCGGACTGACCAAAGCCTGCAGCAGCCTGTTAACAGGTTTTGAGGTAAGCAGCGCAGAAAAGGAGAAAATCCCGGTGTAGACAGTAGCCCCTGAGACACTGTCCGGTGTTCGAAAAGAAAAAGGTGGAAAAAGGATCAATCTCCTATTGCAGGAAACTAACTAAATTTGTCTGAAAATGTATGCGCAGGCGTCGCTGTTGGCCACGACCTCACATACTGCCGAAGTCTCTGGACTGAAGCAGAAACTGGCGGAGGCCGAGGAGGAGCTGGGCTGGGTAAAGAGGCAGCTCCAAGAAAGACAAGATAAGTAATGACCTGTCATGGATTCGAAAAGAGGGAAAATAATATGCAATGACTGAAGTATCATGATGTAAACAGAGGCGACGACCCATGTCGAGGCCCTGAAAGCGGCCCTGGTTGAAGCCGAGGGGAAGGCTATCAAGGAGCGGGCTGTCCATAAAAGGCTCAAGGCCCGGGTCAACGAAGTCCAACAGGAGCTCCAGGACGCGGTGAAGAAGTGCGAGACCTTGGAGCACAATGCGTCGGCTCAAGAAGCCGAACTTGCCAAGGCTCGTAAGAGTGCGGAGGTAGGTCGGATTGAAGCCCAAGGCGCCCTCCATGAGATCCAGGAGGCCAGGAAGATCGCGGCGTGTAAGGCATTCAATATGCAAAGCAGGAGTGTGAAGAGGAAATTCCTTTTACTAACCCAGATTCGGAGTTCTCCAGGGGCCTTTGCTGATCTGTCGCGCAGTGTGACCGATGTTGTGGAGTTCTTCCGAGCCGAAGAAGGGAGTCCCGCAGAGAAGTTGTTCTGGTTGCAATATTGCGTGCCAGAACATCTGGTGCCCTTCAGCAATTAGCTGAAACAACTGGTCGAGCTGCACAGGGTGGACGAACTGGCCATGAAGGATATGATAGTCCGGCTGTGGCCAGCCGGAGCTATTCCCAGCAGCTACTTCGGCCTCGTGAAGAAGCTAGTGGATGCCTGTCCTCGGCTAGATGTCATCAACCGGTCCGTCTGCATCGAGGGCGCGCGTCTGGCCTTCTCTTATTGCAAGGTCTGGTGGGCGAAGCTGGATGCTGTCAAGCTAGCGACTGGGGGGCCGCTGGAGGACAAGGAGTACCGCACACCTGAGCGATACTTCGGCGATGTCTTAGAAGGGTCCCGCATTGTTGAGGATCATTGTGGGAAGGACACCATCTTTTAATGAATGTATTCGAGCTTCCTCTGCCTTGTATGATGAAACAAAGTGTTTATGCAATATAATGATTGTTATGTTTTTAAATTTTTACTTCCTGTGCGGCCGTGTTGTATGAAATCTGAGGGTTAACTAGTCGTCGGCTTCTGCCCCCATGTATGTAGTACGGGGGTGTTCAGGATGGAATCTAAACAATCTTGATCCAATTAGATGGTCCTTGAAGGAGTTGTTTAGCGCAATGAACCAGGCAACCAGACTATGCGGCTGTAATGCCCTCACTTAGCCATAGGAGTGCGACAATAAAAACATGGGCGCAGCCCCTAGTATCCAGACTAGAGTGCTATACGCATCTGATTGGGAAGTACCAATCCTTCGCGTAATGCGGAAGAAATTTCCAATGATTTGCAACCTCCGAACAGCTGACCGGCTCTCGCCGCATCATAACAGTCAGTTTTCGGATTTCTCTACTAAGGTGCTCCTTTGGATAAACCAAGGCACAATCACAGTAGTTCTCCCTTTACTACCTTAGCCGATATAGCGGAATGTAAGGTAGCAAGCACAGGAGCCGGGCAACCCGACTATTGACCAAAGACATGATTCAGAGCCAATGCATATAATGCTAAATTCGGGGTGCCGAACTATACTTATAAAAAGTGTTCGGACTTTTGTTGCCGTAATGTGGGGTGCTATAAAGCCCCTGGCAAGCATCAAGCATACCAAAGTGTACGAGTGCTGCCTGATAGGGTTATCCACAAGGGAGCTGAAAAAGAGAACGGAGAAAGAAAACCAAAAAGGTACAAAAAAGTTGGAGTCCAACAACTCCAGCCGCAAATTGTTCTCATTGTAATTTAATTAGTACATCAAAGTGCATTGATACAGGTAGTGCGATAAGCAACAGGCTATTTGACATGCCGAAACCAAGGGAGAGCTGCATGTGGGTCCTGAAAAGCAGGTAAAGTTATCGTTAACGGAATCACCTAAAGAGTCCCCCATATGTCTGCGTTACTCGCTGTCTTGGTGTGTTTATCCTTCAGGAGGACCGGTGACCAAGCCATCAGATGGTGCCTGTGGGATTGAGACCTAAAAAGGAAACAAGTAAAAATGAAAGTATATGTGTATCCGACGTCGGTTGAGCCGTACTACGGATCACAAGCTAGCTATGCCTCCGTCGATGCCCATGGGATTTTGAGCACGTAGTTATGTACGCGTGGCACGAATGCCACCACTTGATCGGAACTGCGACGGAGGCTGAATTGCTAGTCGAGCTCATGACGAGCCGAGCTCTCTTGCTGCAGAGTAGTTCGGGCCCTCTTAACGGCGTCCGTGGGCTTGGCAGCCGAGTTAAGGTTCTGCTTGAGAAGGCCGCTCTATACTTCTGCTGCTAAGGCACCTGTGTGCTCTTCTGTATGGAGGGAGCGTTCCGTATTTTCATTGATTGTTATGATGCCGCGTGGACCGCGCATCTTGAGCTTGAGATAAGCATAATACGGTACTGCGTTGAATCGAGCGAACGCAGTGCGTCCGAGCAGTGCATGATAGCCGCTGCGAAATGGGATGATATCAAAGATTAACTCCTCGCTTCGGAAGTTGTCCGGAGATCCGAAGACAACCTCGAGTGTGATTGAGCCCGTACAGCGGGCCTCTACGCTTGGTATGACTCCTTTAAAGGTAGTCCTTGTAGGCTTGATCCTTGATGGGTTAATGCCCATTTTTCACGATGTATCCTGAAAGAGCAGATTAAGGCTGCTACCTCCCTCCATAAGGACGCGAGTCAGGTGGAACCCATCAATTATGGGGTCTAAGACCAGTGCGGCTGAGCCACCATGCCGGATACTGGTTGGATGATCCCGGCGATCAAAAGTGATCGGGCATGACGACCATGGATTAAATTTTGGGGCGACTGGCTCTATTGCGTAGACGTCCCTGAGCGCACGCTTGCGCTCCCTCTTGGGGATGTGGGTAGCATATATCATGTTCACCGTTTTGACCCGGGGCTCTTCGTCATCGTCCTCGCTTTGCGATCCCTTTTCCCTATTCTCGGTGTTTAATTTGCCGGACTGTTTAAAACCCCAGCAATCTCTATTTGTATGATTGGGTGGCTTGTCTGGGGTTCCATGAATCTGGCACAGACAATCGAGTATGCGGTCTAAGCTGGATGGGCCTGAATTGTTCTGTTGGAACAGCTTCTTCTGCTGACCAGACTTAGGGCCCCTGAATCCGGCATTGACTGCCCTGTCCTCGGTGTTATCACTGTTGTTTCGGCGCTTGTATCTGTTGCATCGAGACTTGTCTTTGCTAGTTTTAGCTTCAGGGGTGCCGGCATCGCTTGCATTGTTTTTGCTACGGGCCAACCAACTGTCCTCGCCTACACAAAAAGCGGGTCATGAATGCCATGAGGGCTGCCATGGATTTTGGCTTTTCTTGGCCAAGGTGGCGAGCGAGCCATTCGTCGCGGATACTGTGTTTGAAGGCTGCTAGGGCTTCGGCATCCGGGCAGTCGATGATTTGGTTCTTTTTAGTTAAGAACCTAGTCCAGAATTTCCTGGCGGACTCTCCGGGCTGTTGAACTATATGGCTTAAGTCATCAACGTCCGGAGGTCGAACATATGTGCCTTGAAAGTTCTCGAGGAAAGCCTCTTCCAAGTCTTCCCAACTGCCAATGGGATTTGCAGGCAGACTGTTGAGCCAGTGCCGAGCTTGCCCTTTGAGTTTATAGGGAGGTATTTGATGGCGTGGAGGTCATCGCTGCGGGCCATATGAATGTGGAGAATGAAGTCTTCGATCCACACCGCGGGGTCCGTGGTTCCATCGTATGATTCTATATTCACAGGTTTGAACCCTTTTTGAGAATTCATGATCCAGGACCTCATCAGTGAAGCAATGAGGGTGTGTGGCGCCTCTATATCGGGCCGTATCGCGACGTAGCTCGGATGGAGTCCGTCTGCGGTTTTCAGCCCGCGCATGACTAAGTTTGTCACGTCCGAATAGATGGTCGTCGTCGCTTGTCGAGGCACGCCCTCGCGATCCGTAGATTGATCTAGTGTGTCCTGGTTTATTGTTCAGGGTTTGCCGGAGGTCATATGTATGCCCATGGGCTAATTTACCTCTGCCTCTGCACTGAGGCGGGGCTGGCTGGTGTTCGGCGTGAGTTGCCGTTTTGTCTCGACCACGTGGTGGTCGGTCTGCCGCACTGTACGATGGAGGTATGTAGTTCGGCGCCTCCTCGTGAAACTGAGGTAACAGTTTGCGCTTTGGGTAGCTTTTGGTTGGGCGCTTGAGGCCGTACTCTTCGGCTGCTAGGACATCAGTCCATTTATCATTTAGTAGATCTTGGTCAGCTTGAAGTTGCTGCTGCTTCTTTTTCAGGCTCTGTGCAGTGGCAATTAGCTGGCGCTTGAAGCGCTCCTACTCAAGAGGTTCCTCGGGCACGATGAAATCCTCGGTGTCGAGGCTCACCTCGTCCTCGGAGAGCGGAAGGTAACCATCGTCCTCCGAATCTTTGTGTGTGGCCTGTTTACCGGGGCTAACCTGCCCGCCTTCCCATTCGTCTTGTTCATTAGTTGTATCGACGGGGTCTTCATTGTCTTCGGCACCTTCTGGAGTGTTGTCTTCTCCTGTGCCCGTACTGTTTTCTTTGCTGCGGCGTGACTTAGAGCGGCGCAGCTGACGCTGGCGCTTGGACTGTATTTCAGAAGGTTTATCCTCAGCGGGATCTTCCTTGTCCTCGCCTCTATTCTCCTTTGGTTCATCCACCATGTATACATCATACGAGGAAGTGGCCGTCCAGCGTCCGGTGAATGGCGGGTTCTGGACCTCTTCTTCTCCGACATCGTCGTCCATATCGTCGATGTCCTCAGAGTCGTAGTCAAGCTCCTCAGTCAAATCCTCGACCGTGGCTATGTAGTGGGTGGCGGGTGGGAAACAAAATTCTCCACCGCCAGCCCCTAGTTCAAGCCGGATATAGTTCGGCTGTGAGTCATCTGTCAAGGACAGGTTCTTTAACGAGTTTAGCACATCGCCCAAAGGCGAGTGCTGGAAGATGTCTAGGGCGCTGAATTCGAAGATCGATAAACGATCAAGCTCGGCGTCCGCGGGCTCACGTGGTTCGGAACTTTCGGCCAGATACGAGTCCAGAGTTCCGCTGACAGAGACGTCGTGAGAGGTTAAGTCTGTATGCGGCTCCAATGCCGTGGAATCTGTGGCTTCCGTGGTAGGGTTGATCCTCCCGTCCTTGGGTGGCGCAGCTTGCTCCGGATCTAGGGCCAGAGCCGTTGGATGGCCGGGAGCGGCTACCGCGGTCTCGAATCCAGCGAAGATCAAGTCTCCACGGATGTCCGCAACGTAGTTCAAGATCCCAAATCTCACCTGATGGCTAGGGGCGTAGCTTTCGATCTGCTCCAGATGGCCAAGCGAATTGGCCCACAATACGAAGCCGCCGAACACGAAGATCTGTCCGAGGAGAAAGGTTTCTCCTTGGACGGCGTCATTATTGACGATTGAAGGGGCCATCAAACCTCTTAGCGGCAGCACAGTGGAACTCTCAATGAAAGCAACAATGTCGGTGTCAAAACCGGCGGATCTCAGGTAGGGGGTCCCGAACTGTGCCTCTAAGGTCGATGGTAACAGGAGACAAGGGACACGATGTTTACCCAGGTTCGAGCCCTCTCTATGGAGGTAATACCCTACGTCATGCTTGATTGATATTGATGAATATGAGTGTTACAAGAGTTGATCTACCTCGAGATCGTAATGGTTAAACCTTAGAGGTCTAGCTTGTATGGCTATGATAATGAGTATCCTATCCGGACTAAGTCGTCCGGTTTATATAGACACCGAGAGGATCTAGGGTTACACATGGTCGGTTACAAAGAAGGGAATCTACATATCCAGTTATCAAGCTTGCCTTCCACGCCAAGGAGAGTCCCATCCGGACTCGGGTGAAATCTTCGGTCTTCGTATCTTCACAGTCCATCAGTCCGGCCCATGGCTAACAGGTCGGATGCCCGAGGACCCCTTAATCCAGGACTCCCTCAGCGGGCGTAATACATGGTCGCCTGGAGATCCTAGGGCCCCCAAACTCCACGTCCACGCGGATGTGATCCGGGAGTCGACCGACAAAGTGGTCGGCCCGCTGCTGCGCCGTCACGCCCGACGCGTGGCAAGCCAGGGCCTGGAAACGGTCGGCGAAGTCCTGAACCATGGAGGTGAAGGGAAGGCGGCCCTCGTCCTACTCGAAGGAGGCAGAGCTCGTGGAAGCACTCCCAAGGGGGCATGCTGCCCTCGTCCTACTCGAGGGCGCAGTACCAGGTCTCTGTCGCGCCGCAAAGGTGGTAGGAGGCGAGCCAGGTATGCTCTGAGGCGAGGGTGCGCTGCCCGCGAAAAAACTGCTCGCACTGGTTGAGCCAGTTGAGGGGGTCCTCCGTGCCGTCATGGGTGGCGAAGTCTAGTTTGGAAAACCGTGGCGGTGTCTGAGTCGGGGCGGCGTGGCCGACTGGCTCGGAGGTGCGAAGAAGCGAGGATTGGGGCGCCCGGTCAGCATGGCCGCGGCCCATGGAGTGCCCCGCCGAGCCGGAGGGATCGCCGAGCTGCAGAGTGGGCACCAGCGGGTCTCCAGCCGATGTGTAGACGGGTGGCGGCGATGATCCGGTCAGCCAGGCCGGTATTGGGGATGGCGTCGGCGGGAAGCGCACTTGCTGGATCGGTACGCCGCCCTGCGTGGGTGACCCAGGCCCCGTGCTGGGTGGTGGCAGGGCCGGCAGCTGCGGCTACGGCGGCACAGACCTGGGTGTGGGAGGCGCAGCGAGGGTCAGGGCCAGCCACTGTGGTCATTGAGGCGCGGCAGCGAGCGACGGTGGGGCCGACAACTGGGGCTGCGGCTGCCTGGACCCGGGAGGCGTTGGGGGTGCGGCGATCGCTGGGGCCAGCCACTGCGGCCAGTGGGGGGCGACGACGGGCGACGGCTGACCAGGCCAGTGGTGGTGTAGAGGCCCGATTGGCGCCGTGGTGGCCCTCGTACCAGGGCAGGGCGGCTGGCCCGGTCGCGGCAACCAGCGACAAGGGCGGTGGCTGCCCGTAAGGTCCGGCCAGGTAGAGGCGGATGCCCTGGACGGCAATGATGAGGTCATTAAGGACCCGAGTGATCTCCGCCGGGGAGTAGACGGCGGTAGGCGACGCGGTGACAGGCAGCGCCTGGCCGGTGGAGGCCCCCCGCGGTGGAGCCGAGCGGCGCAGTGGGAAGCACTAGCGGCGCGGTGGAGAGGTCGATTGGCGCAGTTGAGAGGAAGGTGGATGCGGTGGTGGTGGGCAGCGGCGGGGTGGGTGGTGGAGCAGACATGATCGGACCCAAGCTACCTAATACCAAATTGGTAGGAGCTAGAACCCTACCGGGTCTAGGGCGTAGGTTGTAGGGGAAGGAGGGGGCTGGGTGTGGTGCTGTTCGTGGTCGCCGGTGACAGGGCGCCGTCGTGCGCGAGAGAGGAGGCGGAGGCGCAAGGGCTGGAGGCGGCTAGGGTTAGGGTCCGGCTCCTCTGAAAGCCGGGCAATAGATTTATTTTTATTGCTTGATTGTCATAGAGTCTTACAACTAGTATATATAACCACAATGGAAAATAAAATAGATAACTTACAGGTTAAGCCCTTAACTAAACCTGTCCAGTGGGCCTCCTACGGGCATAAGTCTGTCTGGTCATAAGACATAATACTAGTCTAGTCATACAAAAAGGAAATGTTGAGAAGTACACTCAGTAGCACATGGCATATAATAGCTATATATCAACAAGAGGAATCAACAGGGTTGACTGATGTAATCAGTCACTTTATGTTCTTGCTGTGGCGTTGACTTTTTCGGAGGTAAATGGAAAAGACAATGACATTTCAGGACGAACATGGTAGTTCCTCCAGTTCCACAACAGGTTTCTTTGGATGGTTGTCGAGCTGGCTCTGAAGGTCTGCCTTGATTGTTTCATCATTGGTGCCCTTAATCAAGACTACCTTTAGTTCAGATAGATAATTGAGGCCAGTGAGCTGATAAGACGCACTGGAGCAGTCAAGCTTGAGCAGCTCAAGAATCTTCATCGATTTTGATCCAATGGTTACATGTAAGTTGCTGGAGCTGCTAGCAATCTCAAGAATCTTCAGCATTTCGAAGGTGTCCAGCTGCTGCCCACACAACTCAACATAGAAATGGAGCCTGTCATCCCGAAGTTGTTTGACACGAAGGCGCAGAATGCATAATTTTGGTAGCTTGGCAAGGATCTTAAGCCCTGTTCGGAGTCCCTCCACTCCGCCGCTCCACTCCGGGAGCAGGGCGGAGCTACAGTTAAACAATACGGAGCTGCAGTCTCTCCACTCCGCAACTCCTCGTATTTTGAGGAGCTGGTGGGTTGCCGAACACTGCCTTAATGTCACTTGGCTCCAAAGTGTCCATCTCCAGATTCAACTTCCTGAGCTTGCTAAGATTGCTCATTGATAGTGCCAGCTTGTCTTGAAGCCCATATAATTTAAGACTCTGTAGGTTCTCCCAAGGCACGGGGGTGTCATCCAAGTCCAAGCAACCTTGATTGTCCTTGTCAAGCCGCACCAACAAGGATTCCAAATGCACATGACCCGTGATTGCAGACAAGAACTCCTTGCTGTTATGCATGTTGATGCCAGACACTCCGAGCTTGCGCAATTGGGTGAGCTTCTTGAGCTCTTTCAGAGTGGCCTTCCCCCTTGAAGCGCCGATGTTGACAACACCGAGCGTGTGCAGCGCCGTCAATTTTCCAATCCCTCTAGGCACCTCAACGCCAACTAGGCCATGACTTTTGCGGGACTGTGGCAACCAACTAGAGGATGCAGCCTGCGTTGATGCTGGGACCGTGGTACCAGCACGAATGTACTACAACCTGTGTAACTTGGTGATGCTGGTTGGCAGGGTGACAATGGAGGTGTGTCTCACATCCAGGCTCTGGAGCTGGCTCAGAACACCAAGTGAACTCGGCAGATGGAAGATATCGCTGCATCCTCGTAAAGAGAGAAACTTAAGGCGCCGCAGCCGCTTCACAATCTTCCTGAGGTCTTCATCCTTGACAGCTGATGCATCCTCCAAATCAAGCACCCGAACCAGCCTCATGTTTTTCGAGATCAAGAAGGATTCCCACTTTCCAAACACTGTCATTGACCGTAGCCGTGAGAAGTCAATGCTCTCGAATACAATCCTGTCACTGTCCCAGTCTCTGTGTATGATAAGGTGGTGCCCTGTTCGCTGGGTCGTTAGGGCACAATTGGGCCCGAGTTCAAACACAAGGTTCTCTTCCATTCTCCGTGAGACGATGTACTCACGGATGAAGCCAGTGACCTGGCACCTTACCATCCTTGTCTCACCAAAGGCAGTGGTGCCGACCTCTGGTATCTGCTGGATTATGCTCAGCGCGAGGAGCTTGGAGAAGAACTTCTCACCCTGCTCCTCAGCGGATCTTTTCTCGTTGTCCCTAGAGTAACCCTCTGCAATCCACCTCCTAACTAGCCGCCTGCGCCTAATGTTACAACCTTCAGGAAAAATTGATAGATAAAAGATGCATGGCTTGAGTGAATCCGGACAATTACGGAAGTAGGAATGCATCCAATCAAATAGGGCTCGCAGACTATCATACTCCAGATTGGTCTCTAGATGCTGCATAAATCTGTGATTCAAGGAATGTACAGTATCCATCAATCCCACCGTCCGCGTGGCTAGTACAGCAGCTATGGCAACTATCACTTTGGGAAGACCTCCACACTTCAAAATAAGTTCATCCAGCGCTGAATCTTTGTGATTATTTAAAGACGAAGACGACGCCTTCTTGCGTACCTATCAATTACATTGGCAAAACAATACATAAGTTTAAAAAGTGTAAGAATTATTAACTCCAGTTCATCGTCAAGGTAAATATCAATTACATTGGATTATAATGTTTCTGTTGCAGAATATAGAGTGAGTGATATTTGAACACATATTTTCATGCATGCATCAATTCAAAAAGATGCTTGCAAAATAAAAGGAAATTTTTTTCCATAAACCTAAATTTTCGAATTTTGTGAATAGAAAATTCAAACTATATTTAGCATGGGGCATCCATTGCTAATTAAGTAAATGTTGCTTTCCAAAACATGCGCCAACTGGAACTCGTCTCCCTTTTCCTGATTCTCATCTTCTTCGGCTTTTGCTACTTCTCTAACTTTGACAACTAATACAAAAAAAACCTTAAAGTTGTTGGATCAAAATTGTACCATCGAGCTGTCCGGAATTTATTTTCAATGTTATACAAATTATATATTTTTATTAGCACACTAGTGTAAAATTGACTACATCAAACGTCTAGTCATATTTTTTTATCTTTTCTTAGTTACGTTCCTGCCCATAACTTGTTCTACGTTCCAAAGCTTCTAAAAATATGATTTGTACATTTTATAAAATAGATGAAAAAATGCTCATAGATATTCAATGTGGTATATTATTTTCACTTGAAAAGATAATTATAAATATCAACGATCTGTATAGAAAAGGTCAGGTCTTCTTTGTAACTCAAGAAGTTTTTTTTAGAACGAAGACGCCAGATGCGTCCGGCTTTAAATTAATAAAGCCCCAACGGCAGTGTACCACAAACCAAGTCTTAATACAACACCAAAAGCCCTGCCGGCTTGAGCACCAAAGTTCAGATGAGATTAAAAACAAGCCGCCAAACGAGATTACAGGGCAGAGTCCGTACAGAGCACGCAGGCCCGTCAAGCCACAAAAGAACCGAAGTCATGACTCCCTAGCCATCGCATACACTTGCGCCAGTCGTTGTTGGGCGGTCTTGATCAGCTCAGCATCCTTGCGCCTCCCCAACGGACTCCACTGTTGTAATAGAAGGTTACATTTGAAGATGATATTAGCGGGATGATTTGGGAAGCACCCTTCTATAGTAAACTTGTTCCTAGTTAACCATAAGGCCCAGAGAAGTGCCCCAACAGAACTCCACATAACCCGATATGCTGGGCCCTTAATCGCATCAAGGAGGTTGAAGAGCTCTGGAGCCGAGCGCGGGTCCCAAAGGACGCCTGCCACGGTGCGGACAGCACTCCACGCAAACCTTGCTATCGGGCACCGGAAAAACACATGATTGGCATCCTCCGGTTCCCCACATAACGCACACGGACCCGTGGCCGGCCCATTACGTTTGGCTACGTTCAAGGAGGTGGGAAGCCTATCGCGAAACAGTTGCCATATGAAAAGCTTAATCTTCAAAGGCATCTGCGCTTTCCACAATCCTGCAATCACGGGTTGAGTCGGCCCTCGACACAACTTGCGGTATAAGGAGTTCACCGAGAATTTCCCGGAGTTAGTGAGCGACCAACTTACCGTGTCAGGTTGATCTGAAAGACCCACCGGGTCGATTAATTGCCTCAAGGCCGCGAGGCTTGCCTGCTTAGGTCCGTTGAGTTCCCGTTTGAACTGAATCTCAGGTGGCGTCGCGGCAAGTGCATCCGCCACCGATAACGCGGTGTCAACGGCAATATCGTACAACTCCCGGAATTCTATCCAAAGGGGTTGAGTACCTATCCAAAGGTCAATCCAGAAACGCGCGGATCTGCCGTTCCCAACCGCAAATTTTGCCCCCATGGCAAAAGCTGGTTTGATCAACTGAAGATCATTCCAAAACGGTGAGCCCCTTGCCCTTCCTTCAAAAAAATTCCTGTTAGGAAAATATTTGGCCCGTAGGAGATCGACCCACAACCCGGATGCCCCTTGGGTGATTTTCCAAATCCATTTACACATCAGCGCGATGTTAAGCCATCTGGAATTGGTGATCCCGAGACCGCCCAAGTCCTTGGGCCGGCATACCCAGGCCCATTTAACCATGTGGTATTTGTGGTGCGGGCCAGTTCCTTCCCAAAAGAACTTGGCTCGAGGCGTGTCGAACTTGGCATGGACCCCTTCTGCAAGCAGAAACAGCCCCATGGCAAACATCGGCAAAGAAGACAGGCTGGAATTTGTGAGCACTAACCTCGCCGCTTTCGACAAAAAATTTCCCCGCCAAGGACAGACCCTAGTCCTCACTTTGGCGCATAGAGGCTCACAATCCTCTATCGTGGGTTGTTTGGTGTCTACCGGGAGGCCCAGATAAGTGAACGGGAATTTGCCCACTTTGCAGTTGAGCAAATCCGCAATGCGCCTTCCCTCCTCGGCCTCGATCCCATCGAGAGCACCTCGCATTTGTGGAAGTTAATTTTGAGGCCCGACATGAGCTCAAAACTGAGAAGAATCGCCTTGACCGCAGCAATGCTATGTAGGTCCGGACGAAACAGCAGTAGCGTGTCATCCGCGTACTGCAAGTGGGTTACTCCCCCTGGAATGAGATGTCCTACCAACCCTTTGATATGACCAGCCTCCGCCGCTTTCCTCAGCATTGAGGACAGCGCATCAACTACAAAGTTGAACAGGAGGGGGGGAAACGGATCCCCTTGCCTGAGGCCTCGCTTGTTTCGGAAGAAGTGCCCTACTTCTCCGTTCACCAAAATAGCAGTTTGTCCTCCCAAGACCAACTGCATGACGCGGTGCACCCAAACAGCGGAGAAACCCCGGCTGAGTAGCACCTGACGGAGGAAATTCCAATTAACCCGATCGTAAGCCTTTTCGAAGTCTAGCTTTAATAGCACCGCCGGTTCCTTAGTTCGTTTGAGTTCGTGTATAATCTCCTGAAGGGCTAGAGGGCCCTCAAGAATATTGCGACCACGAATGAACGCGGATTGGTTGCAATGGATCACACGATGCGCGATCGAAACTAACCTAGTCGCACACGCTTTGGCACAAATTTTAAACGAAATGTTGATGAGCGCAATGGGGCGGAATTGTCTAATATCGTCGGCCCCTTGAACCTTTGGTATGAGCGATAACACTCCAAAGTTGAGGCGCGATATATCTACCAACCCGCGCATAAACCCGTTGCAGATCTTGAAAATCGGGCCCCTAAGTAAGGGCCAGAACCGTTTAAACATTGCCACCGGCCACCCGTCCGGGCCGGGGGCCGTGTCCGCCTTCATACCCATCAGCGCGGCATCGATTTCTTCGGGAAGGAATGCTAGCCCCAGTCCCTCGTTCTCGCAGTCCAGCACCCGTTGCCCTGCTTCCCACACATCCGCATTCAGACCAGCCCTCTGGTCCTCGCACGTCCCCATCAACTTAATGTAGAAGTCGTAAATATGCCGAGAGATGTCCTCTTGTCGCAACAGAAGCCCCTGCTCCGATTGCAACCTTAGGATAGAACATTTACGACGTCGGCCATTAGCGTAGGCTTGGAAATACTTGGTATTAGCATCCCCTTTGAGGATCCATTTCAAGCCACTACGATGACGCCAATATTCCTCCTCTGCTCGCAACGACGCTTCAACCTGACTTTCCAGGTCGTATCGGTGGGCCCATTCCGTCTCCAAAAGGTCCCGAATATCTGCCTGGGAATCGATCGTTGCGATCTCCGCTAGTATGGCGGCTCTGTGTGCTTTGTCGGACCTCCCCAGGTTAGCGCCCCATCCCTTGAGACTTGCCCTGAGTCGCCCGCCGGCAGCGTTCCAGAACTCCATCGAGCCACGTTGGGACCCCACTTGACTCACGCACACCCGCCACTTCTCCCTGAAGAGCTCCTCAAAGCCTGGCACCTCTAACCAGGCCGTTTCGAAGAAAAAACGGGGGCTACGTCGCACTCTATCCTCCCCCGAGGAGTACACCAGAGGTACATGGTCTGACCCAATCCGAGTCTCCGCGACCAGAGTGCAGAGGGGAAAACCCATTTCCCAATCCGGAGACATGAACACACGATCCAGCACAGAGCGTACCGGGTCTAATTGCTTGTTTGTCCATGTGAATCGAGCGCCCGTTCTGGCCACCTCCCTGAGGGCCATCGAGGCGATCGCAGCGTTAAACATAGCCACCCGAGGCCAGTTTATGTTACTGTTACTCTTGTCCGCACCCGACCTAATCAGGTTGAAATCGCCTCCCACCAGGATAGGAAGCGTTGCCTCAGTCACGGAGTGAACTTTGGCTTGGAGTTCTCCCAAGAACTCCGCCGATCTCGAGTGATCGGCCGGCCCATTATTAGTGCTTTCTTGTATAGCTCACATAGTAAATTATTAGAATTTTACAAATTTCATTGTTGGTGCAGATCTATATCTATGCTTAGTAATATAAAAAGCACGAGTTGGTAGAAAATACTTCAGATCTATGAGGCAATCGAATTCTTTAATTCAATAGCATAACAATTTATCCAATGGTTGTGGACAAATGCCATGCCCTCCCCTAATGAATGTAATGCTAATATCATCATAATTGTACTTATTTCCTCATAATTACTATCTAATATCACGTTCGTTGAATTTGTCTATAAGATGATATTTCTACACGAGTACTAAAAAATTGTTCAAGTTTTTGCTCTGAGGATCCCATGTTGTCTGGAATCTTTGTAAAACTAGGCATATACTACTTCCCTCCGTCCCATAATGTAATAAAGCGCCCCTTTTTGAAAAAGTGATAAGAAAACACACCTCTTTCCTGAAGAGATCAAAGGCTGCAGCAGCTTCCAGACCTTTCACATTAAGCACTTGCTCTTTGTTATTTGCGCAGTATGTGGCGACGCTTGCCTCAGTTGTAATGACGATGATAACACTTGTAGAAGATCTGGATACCAAGGCAGCCTGTATCAAGTCCCATTCTTCTTTAGACCGGAGACCATCAATAACCACGAGACACTGGTGCTGTCTTAGAAGCTCTTGACACTCTCTGATGGGGTCTTTCTCCGAATGAAAATCCAAAAGTAAGGGCATGTTCGGTAGCTCCCCAACTCCAATAAATCCTCAAATCCAGCTTCTCTTTTCGATCGCCAGCTTCCCACGCGAGCGCTAGCGCTCAGAAATCCGTTCGGTGTCTCAGCTCCAGGTTTCGATCGTCATAGATGGGCTGCCAGCCATCTTCAGTGGGATTCGGCCTTATTGGACATTGAGGAGAGGCCGAAGTGAGCCCAAGATGGAGGCTGGATGGAAATCCACGTGAGGCCATGTTCCTAGGGGCTGAAAAGATGGCTAAAGGCCTGGTTTGGAGTGCCTGGGGCGCATTTTTCAGCCTATTTCGCTGGCAGGCAGCGTTTTTCTCCTTTTTCTTTGCTTTCTTTCTCTAACAGAGATGACCAGATTCACTGGGGCAAAGAGTTGCCTTTTCTTTTCTGTGCATTTTTACTAACAGAGAACTATAAAGGGTAGTTTGCAATACTTTCTGCATATAAATTATAAATTATTAAACAGAAATGTATTTTGAATGAAAATACATATATGGCAACACATATCTTAAGGACCAAGACAGTCTGCACGTATTTCATATAACAAAGGGCACAATATTTGCATAAGTTTGCAAATCAAAAGTGGTACATGTTCCTAACATGTACTTCACCAACCTAGAGCAATGTCAGTAGCAAGTTGGTTCCTAAACAGATCCATGTCAACACCATTTTCCTCCGAAGTAGATGTATCTGAAGCATTTGTCGGAACAGCAAATTTCCTATACCGTTCAGGAATTGTTGGCACATAATCCGGATCCCTATCACATCGAACAAAGTGGAGATCTGATTTGTCATGGAAGCGAAGATAGTTGTGCAATGCCATAGTAGCAGCAACTATCATCTTTTGGGTTTCAGAAATGGCAAATACTTTTGAAGATGCCAAGCTACTCAACTGAAACCCAAAAGATGATAGTTGCTGCTACTATGGCATTGCACAACTATGTTCGCTTCCATGACAAATCAGATCTCCACTTTGTTCGATGTGATAGGGATCCGGATTATGTGCCAACAATTCCTGAACGGTATAGGAAATTTGCTGTTCCGACAAATGCTTCAGATACATCTACTTCGGAGGAAAATGGTGTTGACATGGATCTGTTTAGGAACCAACTTGCTACTGACATTGCTCTAGGTTGGTGAAGTACATGTTAGGAACATGTACCACTTTTGGTTTGCAAACTTATGCAAATATTGTGCCCTTTGTTATATGAAATACGTGCAGACTGTCTTGGTCCTTAAGATATGTGTTGCCATATATGTATTTTCATTCAAAATACATTTCTGTTTAATAATTTATAATTTATATGCAGAAAGTATTGCAAACTACCCTTTATAGTTCTCTGTTAGTAAAAATGCACAGAAAAGAAAAGGCAACTCTTTGCCCCAGTGAATCTGGTCATCTCTGTTAGAGAAAGAAAGCAAAGAAAAAGGAGAAAAACGCTGCCTGCCAGCGAAATAGGCTGAAAAATGCGCCCCAGGGCACTCCAAACCAGGCCTTTAGCCATCTTTTCAGCCCCTAGGAACAGGGCCTCACGTGGATTTCCATCCAGCCTCCATCTTGGGCTCACTTCGGCCTCTCCTCAATGTCCAATAAGGCCGAATCCCACTGAAGATGGCTGGCAGCCCATCTATGACGATCGAAACCTGGAGCTGAGACACCGAACGGATTTCTGAGCGCTAGCGCTCGCGTGGGAAGCTGGCGATCGAAAAGAGAAGCTGGATTTGAGGATTTATTGGAGTTGGGGAGCTACCGAACAGGCCCTTAGCCTCGACAAAAATCTCTTAGATTGAAAGGATGGGATACATCCACATCCACCCAGCTGTACTTGTTGAACTGGTTGGTGTGGAGCATTCTGTCACAGTACAAGTTTCTAACAAGAGCTGATTTTCCAATGCCGGCTATCCCCCAAACAGATACCACCTGGGAATGGCTAAAACGTGCCTGAGCTGTATACCTGCGAAGTTCATTCATCTCCGAGTCGCGCCCAACAAGGGGATGATTGCTCATCCAATCTGCGACGGCTTCGCTATCGGAGGGGATTTCTCCATAGGAGGAATTTTGGCTCACTTGAGACGCAACTGATTCCAAGTGTATATCTCCGTAGTGTTGAGAACCCTGCAGGTGGGCAGAGCTTGTTAACACGCAAGAACTACTGAGACAAGGTACATATAACTAAGGACTTCCTTACAAATTGTAAAACCAATAGGGTCTGTCTGTCACATCTAACCTGATCTCCACTATGTTTGTGGTCTATTTTTTTTTTTGTCTTGGCTTTTTTGTTCCTTGTTGCTACCTTATTTGTGGGAGGTTAGATGTGACATCCTTAGAAAACATCTAAACGTGAATTAGACAAACTGAAACCAATATATGCCTAAAAATATTTGCAAGATAAAAATACAGTGATTACCATGCGCCTTATATTTTGCAAGACACATGATTTTAATCTATGATGCAATGTGTTTCTACCCACACAAATGCCTAGGTCACCATTCTAGTTCTACATAAAGACATATAGCAATGAGCCAACGATCAAAGGGTCTATGGGCCTTATATTTTATAAGAAATATGTGTTTAAACTGAACTTTGTTTTTACATAATGAAATGCCAACTTGGCTGGCCTGGCACCAGTGGATGGATGGGCACAGCCTAAATTATTCCCAAGTCCAACAGACTGTTGAAAAAGGTATAAAACCAGCAAGCAAGTAGACTTATGACATGAAAACGCTATCAGTCAAAAAAATTACTTGAAAATTATTTGCATATCAACATATTTTTCATAAAGACATGTACTATATTAGTAATAATCAAAGATTCTTTCTAGAAGAAGGGTTCCATCCATGTCCAAGTCTACTTTGCTTAAAAGAGAAACACGGGATTTCTTCAAAATATGTAAGCGCCGTTGTTAATTACGTACGGTACGTCGGTACCTCTTTGAAGAAGGCGCAAACCGAGTGATTAGATGAGAAGTGCTTGAGCTCCATCGGTTGGTACGAGTGTCCGATGCACAAGCTTGCGATCTCAAAATGATGCGTGGACACGATGATCCAGCTGCCATTCCCCATGTCCGGAAGGAAGGTCCTCACAGCATCCCAATCCAGCATGTCGGTGAGGTTGTCCAAGACGACGAGGTACGTCTTGGTGTTGACCTGGTGCACGAACTCCCTGAGGAGATCCTCCTCGTGCTTGCCCTTCATTTTGGTGAGCACATGTGCGCCCACGTCTGCTCCTTGTAGCTCGCCGGAGCGGCAGGCGTCCGCGGCGTAGACCTGAGCCATGAAGTGGCGCAAGAAGTCGTCGGGGTTGAAGGGATGCGTGAGCTTGACCCAGGCGCGGCAGGCGAAGTTCTGGCAGATTTCTGGGTCGTTGTACGCCTTGCGGATGATGGAGGTGGTCCCGAGATCGCCGCCGGTCCCCCACACGGAGATCACCTGCAGGAGCTGAGGGTCGGCGTTGCCTTTGTTGGTGATGAGCTGCGTGAGGTCCCCCGGGCCTTGCTGCCTCCTGGCGGCGTCCCTCGCCAGGGCGAGCATGCTGGAGCTGGACGCGGTGACGGCGGGAGGATTGGATCCGACGTTGCCGCCGTTGAGATTGTAGCGCGTATTCCTGATGCACACGCACTCCATCCTGGCCTTGAGCTGGTCGATCTCCTCGACCGCCTCGTTGAGGGGAATGGCGGGCGCCATGCACGAGGGCACCATGCGCCACCACCACCTCGTCCCCTGGTCGAGGTGGACAACGAAGCCGATACAGTCCTCCACGTCATAGGCCAGGTCCCGCACCTGCCTCACCCAGGTCATGGCCACCTGGCTGTCCACGCGCTCTGCAGTGGCGTCCACGAAGAAGGAGCGCATCATCTCGAACTCGTCGGTGATGAGCACCAGGTCACGCTTTGCGCTCCGCCGCAGCTTGGCCTCCTCCTGGATCGCCGACTTGACGTTGGTCAGCGCGCCGTCCACCATGGACTTGGCCAGCCCAAAGCCCAGGCTGTCCGTCATGGCGCTCGATCTCGATTGATGCCGCGCTGGAGCGAGACCAGATCAAGGTGTTAGCGCGCGATCGGCATTGTAAACGAAATCATCAACGGAAAATTGAACCATTCATTCAGTACCTGCTGGCTGAAGCTGAATAGAACTCCTCCTCGGCGCCGGATTCCTCAGTCTCAAGCTCTCACAATCGCCGGCGGCAGCTGCAAATGATACGTGGACGAGATATCTCTACCAGGAGGGAGGGGTGAACATGCAAAGACAAGGGTGGGAGTCTTGGCCTCTTGGGCTCCTACTTGCTGCGCATCTTCTCACTTTTCCATGTTTCAAGCGCGTGAAGACTGAAGACGACCGAGACTTTTGCGTGGTTCGAGGTCTTCGCATGTCGTACAGCCCTAGCTACAGCGGCAACGTGTCTGCTCACGGACGAAAAGACCTTTCTTTGCGTGTGGAGAAAAGAGGACCAAGTTGGTTCATTTTTTAGGTAATAGCACCCAGGTACCCTAACTTGCATAGAATGTGATGATTCAGTCTCAAACTTGTAAAACTTGACTTCACCATACCCTAACTTGTACCTCATGTGATGATTTAGTCCCAAGCCAATCACATCTCTACAATTGGCAGCCAGGTTGCTGGATCGGTTAGCGCACGTACTTTTACAGAAACCCCCTGCCGTTTTTTAATCAATCCGCACTCAGCGTCCGAACCAACCGACCAGAATCGGCACGAACGGCGGCCCGTGCGCGTGGCCAGCATGGCGCGCAGCACGATGGATGAAGCGGCGGCGCTGGTCATGCGACGTGCGCGGGCGCAGCACGCTCTGGGCGCTCTTCCACCAGGACGACCGCGAGCGCATCCGCGACGACACGGCCTTCGGCGTGTTCCCCGTCTCGTCCTCCGCCGCGGCCGCGGCGCTCCCCACCGAATTCCACCAGCTGCCGCCGGCTCGACCGTGCGTCCCAGAGATCTTCTTGGAGGACGAGATTGTTATGGCCGAGAGCTCTGACGAGATAACTCCGGTGGTGGAGCACGTCTTGGTTGTCGACACCTCGGGAGAGATGGAAACCGAAGCTTATGGGTCCGGAGAGATCAAGGCCATGAAGGATCACATAGATCTCGAAATCTTGGCAGCCCAAGAAGCCGCCGCCCATGGACCTGAAGGAGATCGTCGGGAGCTTCCGGCTCGCTGCCTCGGTCTTCATTTAGAAGTGGCACAAGTGGAGGCGCAAGCAGAAGCTCAAGAAGGAGGAGGCGGCCGGCAGCAAGGCAGCGGCCGCGGCAATGCCGCCGTCGGAGAAGCCATCCAAGCCCTTTTCCTTTGGCGGAGCCGCTTTCGTAGGGAGGCAGGCTCGGAGTTCGCCAGAGGCCGTCGTTCGTGCGACACGGACCCAAGCTTCTCCCTTGATGCTGGCCGCATGTCTGTCGACGATGTAGGTCTATCCTGGTACGGGCCCCGCGCGTCCTGGGACGGCTACCTCTTCGGCGCCGGCGCCGGCATTGGCCTTGGCCGAGCGCCTGCGCCGCTGTCACGGCTCCCGCCCATCCTCTCCGCGCTCGAGGACTCACCTGTCGGCGTGGTGGAACGCTCCGACGGCCAAATTCCTGTGGAAGATGACTCGCAGCCCGAGCCCGACGGCGACGCCAACACCCCCGGAGGCTCGGCGCAGACGCGAGACTACTACATGGACACGTCGAGCCGGAGGCGCCGGAGCCTGGAGCGGTCAAGCTCCGTGCTGACAAGGTCGTTCGAAGTGCCCGACCCAAAGCCAGCCCCTGCAGCGGCCGCCATCACCAATGCACGGTGCCCCCGCTGACCGGCAGCTTAGAGTTCTACCACTTCCACCATGCCGAAGACCTGCTCGACCAACGGTTCAGCTCCAACTCTCTCGTCAAAGACTTCCCGGTGACCCTGGACGCTGCGTTCCCGGGCCCCGCCAAGAAGCCACGGCGTCTAAGCAAGGCGTGGACCCTCTGGGGCTTCATACACCGCCAGGCCACGGGCCGCCGGGGCAGCCCGTCTGACGCCCCAGACCGCGCGTTCTCGGAGCCGTGGCCGAAGCTGCGCGTCCGCGGGTACAGCAACGCTGGGATGCAGAGGTGCAACAGCAACGCCAGCGCGCGAAGCTCGTTCAGCAGCAACAGCACCGGCCTGGACTGCTACTTGGTTAAACTAATTGTTGCTATGTAAACAAAAAAACAAGATTGTTGTTATATGATATATGTCATTGGTGTTCATTTGCATATTCCATTATTGTTGATTATATCTTTTCATTAAAGTGGCCATGTTATATGCAAATTCCTCAATAGTGTTTGCTCATGTTATATCTTTTCATTGAAGTGGTTCGATTGTGCCCAAGTGGCTTTGTTGTTTTCAGGGAATGAAGCTGAGTGGCCTATGTTTTGCCGAAATGTTGATTCATTTCCGTTCCGGCAAATTTCAGGTTCTCAATTTGTCCACTTTTTAGCAAAAGTCATGCCGAAATTTTCCGTGAATTTCGGCATGACTTGTGCTACAAACTAGGACATATCGAGTGCCCGAGATTTGCTTCACCGAGAAGAAGTCAACATTCCTGCAAAACATAGGCATTTTTAATGTCATTATTCATTTTATTAGGTCTAGAATTAATTGACTAGATTTAATGGTAGGAAACATGGCTAGCACCGATGAAGGACAGGGTTCTGACGATTGCGACGACGTCTACCTGGCGGCAGACGAATTTTTGAGCCTTGCCGACGATCAACCGATGTTGTTGTTGGGCCCACTGGTCGCATCGGGGACTGAGACCGACACGCAGACCAGCGCTGAGACTGAGACCGGCGCTGAGACTGAGACCAGCGCTGAGACTCAGACCGGCATCGAGACCGGCGCTGAGACTGAGACCGGCGCTGCCTCGGGGAGCGGAGCCGGTATAGAACCGAAAGCAAAGAGGCGATGGCTTCCTAACAAGCTCAGGACTACTAGGCTGGTGTTCACGGAGGTGGACGACGGCAATTTTGAGCCAAACGCGCCCGAGGAAGCGCGCGCGTGCTACGACAATCAAATTGGCTGCATCATACGGACAACCGCCACCATCAACGATGAGAAACTAAACAAGATAGATAATATGAGGCCCTCCCTCCTAAAGAAGTTGCACTAGATATTCTTGTTCCTGGGCCGGAACGAAAAGGATTATAAAGATCCAGATAAGGACCCGGCAATGAAGAAGATAAACAAACACGCCATGAGCAAGTTTAGCAACGTGTTGGCCGCCTGGAAAGCAAGGGTGAAATATTGGATCGTCAATGAAAAGGAACCCTGCTTCGAGATTGTAAAGGATAATCCGACAATCACGGCAGAGCACTTTGAAATATTCAAGGTGGCTTGCGAGGCCGAAGCTGCCAAAAAAGTCAGAGTACATGAAGGGGCTTCAACAGAAGAACATTGGGTGCCACCACCTCGGAAGCCATGGTTACGGCGGGAAGAGGTCCATATGGGCCAAGGAGGACGCGGAAGCCGCGAGTCTGGGCATCCCAGACCCCTTGGCGGAGTTCACCGTCCCGCAGGAGCATGACGTCCTCAAGGCCCGACACCGTTGGGACCCAGTGAAGAAGGTTTTCGAGAAGAACGCGGTCACGACGGAGTTCATTAGACTGCTGGTAATTTTAGTTTTTGATCAATTCGACTGCACGTTAGTCATATTTGTAAACTGTTGGAAATATGCCCTAGAGGCAATAATAAAATGGTTATTATTATATTTCCTTGTTCATGATAATTGTCTATTGTTCATGCTATAATTGTGTTATCCGGAAATCGTAATACATGTGTGAATATATAGACCATAACGTGTCCCTAGTAAGCCTCTAGTTGACTAGCTCATTGATCAATAGATGGTTACGGTTTCCTGACCATGGACATCGGATGTCATTGATAACGGGATCACATCATTAGGAGAATGATGTGATGGACAAGACCCAATCCTAAGCATAGCACAAGATCGTGTAGTTCGTTTGCTAGATCTTTTCTAAGTGTCAAGTATCATTTCCTTAGACCATGAGATTGTGCAACTCCCGGATACCGTAGGAGTGCTTTGGGTGTACCAAACGTCACAACGTAACTGGGTGGCTATAAAGGTGCACTACAGGTATCTCCGAAAGTGTCTGTTGGGTTGGCATGAATCGAGACTGGGATTTGTCACTCCATATGACGGAGAGGTATCTCTGGGCCCACTCGGTAATGCATCATCATAATGAGCTCAGTGTGACTAAGTAGTTGGTCACGTGATGATGTGTTACGGAACGAGTAATGTGACTTACCGGTAACGAGATTGAACAAGGTATTGGGATACCGACGATCGAATCTCGGGAAAGTAACGTACCGATTGACAAAGGGAATTGAATACGAGATTGATTGAATCCTCAACATCGTGGTTCATCCGATGAGATCATCATGGAATATGTGGGAGCCAACATGGGTATCCAGATCCCACTGTTGGTTATTGGCCGGAGAGTTGTCTCGGTCACGTCTGCATGGTTCCCGAACCCGTAGGGTCTACACACTTAAGGTTCGGTGACGCTAGGGTTGTAGAGATGTTAGTATGCGGTAACCCGAAAGTTGTTCGGAGTCCCGGATGAGATCCTGGACGTCACGAGGAGTTCCGGAATAGTCCGGAGGTAAAGATTTATATATAGGAAGACCAGTTTCGGCCACCGGGAAGGTTTCAGGGGTCACCGGTATTGTACCGGGACCACCGGAAGGGTCCCGGGGGTCCACTGGGTGGGGCCACCTATCCCGGAGGGCCCCATGGGCTGAAGTGGGAAGGGAACCAGCCCCTGGTGGGCTGGTGCGCCCCCCTTGGGCCTTCTCCTGCGCCTAGGGTTAGAATCCCTAGGGGTGGGGGCGCCTCCACTTGGCTTGGGGGCCAAGCCACCCCCTTGGCCGCCCCCCCATCTAGATGGGATCTAGAGGGGCTCGCGCCCCCTGGCCCCTATATATAGTGGAGGGGAGGCAGGGCAGCCGCACCCAAGTCCCCGGCGCCTCCCTCTCCCTCCGTGACACCTCTCCCTCTCGTTGGTGCTTGGCGAAGCCCTGCCGAGATCCCGCTGCTTCCACCACCATGCCGTCGTGCTGCTGGATCTCCATCAACCTCTCCTCTTCCTTTGCTGGATCAAGAAGGAGGAGACATCTCTCCCAACCATACGTGTGTTGAACGCAGAGGTGTCGTCCGTTCGGGGCTCGGTCATCGGTGATTGGATCACGACGAGTACGACTCCATCAACCCCGTTCTCTTGAATGCTTCCGCTCGCGATCTACAAGGGTATGTAGATGCACTCCTTTTCCCCTCGTTGCTAGATCACTCCATAGATTGATCTTGGTGATGCGTAGAAAATTTTTAAATTTCTGCTACGTTCCCCAACATAAACGATCCTTGTGCCTTTTGCAGAGAGAGCAGCACAGGATTGCGGCCGAAAGCGACTCGCCGTCTGAGACGTTGGCGAGGCCCAAGTGTTGGGGAACGTAGTAATTTCAAAAAAATTCCTACGCACACGCAAGATCATGGTGATTCATAGCAACAAGAGGGGAGAGTGTTGTCCACGTACCCTCGTAGACCGAAAGCGGAAGCGTTAGCACAATGTGGTTGATGTAGTCGAACGTCTTCACGATCCGACCGATCCAAGTACCGAACGCTTGGCACCTCCGAGTTCAGCACACGTTTAGCTCGATGACGTCCCGCGAACTCCGATCCAGCAGAGCTTCACGGGAGAGTTCCGTCAGCACGACGGCGTGGTGACAGTGATGATGTTGCTACCGACGCAGGGCTTCGCCTAAGCACCGCTACGATATGACCGAGGTGGAATATGGTGGAGGGGGGCACCGCACACGGCTGGGAAAGATCAACTGATCAACTTGTGTGTCTAGAGGTGCCCCCCTGCCCTTGTATATAAAGGAGCAAGGGGGAGGCCGACCGTCCCTCTATGGGCGCGCCAGGAGGAGGAGTCCTCCTCCTAGTAGGAGTACGACTCCCCTTTCCTACTCCTACTAGGAGGAGGAAAGGAAGGAGGAGAAGGAGAAGGAAGGAGAAGGAGGAAAAGGAGGAAAGGGGGGTCGCCCCCCTAGTCCAATTCGGTTTGGGCTAGAGGGGTTGCGCGCCTTGCCTCCTCTCTTCCACCACTTGGCCCATGAGGCCCATTACTTCTTCCTCGTATTCCCGTAACTCCCTGGTACCCCCGAAAATACCTGAATCACTCAGAACCTTTTCGATGTCCGAATATAGTCGTCCAATATATCGATCTTTACGTCTCAACCATTTTGAGACTCCTCGTCATGTCCCCGATCTCATCCGGGACTCCGAACTACCTTCGGTATATCAAATCACATAAACTCATAATACAATCGTCACCGAAACTTTAAGCATGCGGACCCTACGGGTTCGAGAACTATGTAGACATGACCGAGACATGTCTCCGGTCAATAACCAATAGCGGAACCTGGATGCTCATATTGGCTCGCACATATTCTACGAAGATCTTTATCGGTCAGACCGCATAACAACATACGTTGTTCCCTTTGTCATCGGTATGTTACTTGCCCGAGATTCGATCGTCGGTATCTCAATATGTAGTTCAATCTCGTTACCGGCAAGTCTCTTTACTCGTTCCGTAATACATCATCCCGCAACTAACTTATTAGTTGCAATGCTTGCAAGGCTTAAGTGATGTGCATTACCGAGAGGGCCCAGAGATACCTCTCCGACAATCGGAGTGACAAATCCTAATCTCGAAATACGCCAACCCAACAAGTACCTTCAGAGACACCTGTAGAGCACATTTATAATCACCAAGTTACGTTGTGAAGTTTGGTAGCACACAAAGTGTTCCCCCGGTAAACGGGAGTTGCATAATCTCATAGTCATAGGAACATGTATAAGTTATGGAGAAAGCAATAGCAACAAACTAAACATTCAAGTGCTAAGATAATGGAATGGGTATAACACCCTCGATGCGACTATATCTCCCACGTGTCGAGGCACGACTTAGAGGCATAATCTCATTGAAGGCATATGTCGCAAGTTAGGCAATCTTCACAACATCCCATGTAATATAGATAATAAAAGGGGAGATAACATAGTTGGCTTACACTCGCCACGTCAATCAAGGTACATAAATAACATTACATCACCCAAATACTCATGGCCCGACTACGGCGCCAAAATAAAAGATAACCCAACATGCGACACGGTCCCGATCACCCCCAACTGGGCACCATTACTGATCATCAGGAAAGGAAACATAGTGTCGTTGAGAGTCCTCGTCGAACTCCCACTTGAGCTCAAGCGCATCACCTGGAGCAGAATCATCAGGCCTTGCATCTGGTGTAATAGTAATCTGTGAGCCACAGGGACTCAGCAATCTCGCACCCTCGCGATCAAGACTATTTAAGCTTATAGGTAAGGCAAGGTAATTATGTGGAGCTGCAGCAAGCGACTAGCACATGTGGTGGCTATCCTGTTCGCAAAAGAGAGCGAGAAGAGGAGGCAAAGCGCGAGCGAGAAACTAGAGAGCAACCTGCGCAAGCATTACTCCAACACCGTGTTCACTTCCCGGACTCCACCGAGAAGAGACCATCACGGTAACTCACACTGTTGATTCATTTTAATTAAGTTAAGGTTTAAGTTATCTACAACCGGACATTAACAAATTCCCATCTGCCCATAACCGCGGGCACGACTTTCGAAAGTTCAAATCCCTGCAGGGGAGTCCCAACTTATCCCATGACAAGCTCTCACGATCAACGAAGGAATAGACCTCATCCCGAGACATTCCGATCAGACTCGGTATCTCGATTCTTCAAGACACTTCGACATGTTAAAACAAATCCAGCAACACCGCCCGAATGTGCCGACAAATCCCGATAGGAGCTGCACATATCTCGTTCTCTGGGCACACTCAGATAGGTCAAGCTACGAGTAAAACCAACCCTCGAGTTTCCCCGAGGTGGCCCCGCAGGCTGCCTGGTTCGGACCAACACTCAGAGGAGCACTGGCCCAGGGGGGTTTAAAATAAGATGACCCTCGGACTCCGGAAACCCAAGGGAAAAAGAGGCTAGGTGGCAAATGGTAAAACCAAGGTTGGGCATTGCTGGAAAAGCTTTAATCAAGTCGAACTATCAAGGGGTTCCCATTATCACCCAACCGCGTAAGGAACGCAAAATCCGGGAACATAACACCGATATGACGGAAACTAGGGCGGCAAGAGTGGAACAAAACACTAGGCGAGAGGCCGAGCCTTCCACCCTTTACCAAGTATATAGATGCATTAAGATAACATGGCAATATAATGATATCCCAACTAGTAAATAAATGTTCCAACAAGGAACGGCCTCCAACCTTCACCTGCAACTAGCAACGCTATAAGAGGGGCTGAGCAAAGCGGTAACATAGCCAATCAACGGTTTGCTAGGACATGGTGGGTTAGAGGTTTGACATGGCAATTTGGGAGGCTCGAAAGCAAGTGGTAGGCATCATAGCATTGGCATAGCAAAAGAGCGAGCATCTTGCAAAGCAAAGATAGTAGTGATTTCAAGGGTATGATCATCTTGCCTGCAAAGTTGTCAGAGTTGACAGGAACCTCGAAAGCAAACTCAACGGGCTCCTCGTTAGCGAACTCATCTCCCGGCTCTATCCAAACAAGACAAACAAGCAAACGGAACACAATCAACCACATGCAAAGCTCAAACAATATGATGCAAAGATGGTATGCTATGCGGGATGCGATGCGGGATGCATATGCAAGATTTGACAAAGGATGCAAGAATCTGGCCTCAACTTGGGAATCCAAGTGTGCCACTGGAAAGATGAGATGAAATCGCTTGAAAACGATATAAAGAACGTTGGAATCGGAGTTACGGTTTGGAAATGGCAAGCAATTCAAATATGGCCACGTTCTGCGATTTACAGCAAGTAGCCATCCAAATGCAACAAGATGAACATGCTACAGCACCCAAACATGGCATAAAAATACATGGCAGGGATGCATTAATGATGCTTAACAAAAGTCTAGCACTGAGCTACGGCCAATTCATCAATTAACAGGTTCAAACAAGCATGGCAAAAATGCATATGACAAACAGATTCAGACTTAGTGAAATTAACACTTGTCTGGAATTTCAGATCAGGTAGCACACTTCGGAGCAACAAAACTATATGCTACAGGACCTTAACATGGCAAAGTAAAGCATGGCATGGAGCTACTCAAAGAGCTTAACAAAAGTCCCTTAGTGAACTTGAGCCAAAAGGGATCAGAAAATACAATTGCAAGCACGTGAACATGGCAAAAACACAATCAGTTCTCAGACTTAGTGAAAACTGGAGCTTGCTGAAATAGATATCAAGTAGGCATGTTTACGAGCTCGATGCACTCACCACAGAGCAAGTCATGATAATCTAAGCATACACTCATTAAGAATACACAAAATGCAAGCTAGACATAGCAAGAACAATAGCATAGCATGCACGGATCAACTACAACATCCTCGGCAAAATCGCTAACAAGTAGACAATCTGCCCAGATTCACGAAGTAGCAAAAGTAGAGTTCGATTGACTCAAGCTAGGGTGCTCCATAATTGCAAACAAAGACATGGATGGATAGAGCACTACAAGATTAACAAAACATCCTTACTCATCATCCTCAAAAGAGGCACGGATCACTAGGAAACAACATGAACATATGGCCATATGAGATAAATAGCTCAAGGACTTGGTGGAAATGCTAAGTCCCTGAAATCAGCATTACTAAGTGCCTCACTTTGCAAGCTTGTGCTAGTCACCACACACATCACAAAAATACATAGGTTGCACCTCTGGAAAGATAGCAAAACCCTTAACAAAACATATGTAGAGCTCATGGGCATATCTTGCACACATTAATCATGGTAAAAATGACAAATATCTAAATGGAGTAGCAGATCTGACAATTATCTCAAGTAGCCCTCTTCTAACAGCATTTCGGGCATCAAGATGAACTCAAATGAAAATGATGCAATGTAATGAAATGATGTACTCTCTGAGACGAACATTTTGATATGCTATATGCGCAAAACGGAGTTACGGATGCAAAGTTACGGCACGATGAACAGGGCAACATGAGGTAAGGTTTCGGGAGAAAATCAACCCTCGAGATTCAGATCCAGATCCGGACACTGTTCACGCGTGGAACGAGGATCGCCGGAGACGAAGTCGAGGTCGCCAGAGTCGCGGATGAGGAGGGGGAGGGCCAGCCGGATCTCCCCTGGCGGCGAGGCGAACGGCGGGTGGCAGCGGTGGCCGCGGCGGTTCTCCGGGCAGCCGCCGGAGTGGCGAGGCGGCAGCGGTCGCCGGCGATGGGCGGCGAGGTGGCGAAGGGCGGCACCGGGCGGCGCGCGGGCGGCACTGGAAGGCGGGAAGGAGGCGCGGGGCGTGGCCCGGGAGGCGGCGCGGGAGGGCCTGCCCCGGGCTTCGGCGGGAGGAGTGCGGCGGCGCCACGTGGCGGCAGGCGGTTGGCCGCGGCGATGCGTCCGGCCAGGATCGGACGTGTTCGGTGTGGCGCGGGTGGATTTTTAGGGTTAGGGGGGAGAAGATCCGGGAATTGGAAATGGGAGTCTATTTATAGAGGTAGAGGGAGCTAGGAGAGTCCAAATGAGGTGCGGTTTTCGGCCACGTGATCGTGATCGAACGCTCTAGATGATGGGGAGGGTTTTGGTGGGTTTTGGACCAAATGGAGGGGTGTTGGGCTGCAACACACACGAGGCCTTTTCGGTCCCTCGGTTAACCGTTGGGGTATCAAACGAAGTCCAAATGGTGCGAAACTTGACAGGCGGTCTACCGGTAGTAAACCAAGGCTCCTTGGCAAGTCTCGGTCCAATCCGGAAATGTTTAATCCCCACACACGAAAGAAAGGTAGAAATGCCCACCGGAGGAGAACGAAGCGCCGGAATGCGAAACGGACAACGGGGAAAATGCTCGAATGCATGAGATGAACACGTATGCAAATGCAATGCACATGATGAGATGATATGAGATGCATGACAACGATAACAACACACGAAGACAAAGACCCGAACCCGAGAAAATAAAATAACTTAAGGCCGGAAACGGCAAGAGTTGGAATACATATTGGGAAAATTATATCCGGGGTGTTACAATGGGTCAAGTCAATCACATCATTCTCCTAATGATGTGATCCCGTTAATAAAATGACAACTCATGTTTATGGCTAGGAAACATAACCATCTTTGATTAACGAGCTAGTAAAGTAGAGGCATACTAGTGACACTCTGTTTGTCTATGTATTCACACATGTATTATGTTTTCGGTTAATACAATTCTAGCATGAATAATAAACATTTATCATGATATAAGGAAATAAATAATAACTTTATTATTGCCTCTAGGGCATATTTCCTTCAGTCTCCCACTTGCACTAGAGTCAATAATCTAGATTACACGGTAATTTATTCTAACACCCATGGAGCCTTGGTGTTGATCATGTTTTGCTCGTGGAAGAGGCTTAGTCAGCGGGTCTGCAACATTCAGATCCGTATGTATCTTGCAAATTTCTATGTCTCCCACTTGGACTAAATCCCAAATGGAATTGAAGCGTCTCTTGATGTGCTTGGTTCTCTTGTGAAATCTGGATTCCTTCGCCAAGGCAATTGCACCAGTATTATCACAAAAGATGTTCATTGGACCCGATGCACTGGGTATGACACCTAGATAGGATATGAACTCCTTCATCCAGACTCATTCATTTGCTGCTTCCGAAGCAGCTATGTACTCCGCTTCACATGTAGATCCCGCCACGACGCTTTGTTTAGAACTGCACCAACTGACAGCTCCACCGTTCAATATAAACACGTATCCGGTTTGCGATATAGAATCGTCCGGATCAGTGTCAAAGCTTGCATCAACGTAACCATTTACGATGAGCTCTTTATCACCTCCATATATGAGAAACATATCCTTAGTCCTTTTCAGGTACTTCAGGATGTTCTTGACCGTTGTCCAGTGATCCACTCCAGGATTACTTTGGTACCTCCCTGCTAGACTTATAGCAAGACACACATCAGGTCTTGTAAGTGCATCTAGTGCCACCCCTAGTTGGTTTTGGAGTATTGACGACAAACCTAGTTGAGGGAATAATGTGTTTGTGAGAATTGCAGGATAACACAGGTAGAAGTCCCTCATTGATTCGGTTTTCCTACCAGAGATGACCCCTAAAAATGTATGAAGACATTGAAGTCAAAGGTGGTAAGTGAAGACATTCACCTTGAAGACTATGACAAGAGAAGACATCGCATGAAGACTATGGAGCGCGAAGACTTAGATCTTTCATAGTTCTTTTTCTTCTTTGTTGAGTCATAGGAACCACCATACTGTTAGGTGGGGTCCAAGAAAACCAGTCAGAATGACTGAAGTGATGCTTAACCAAAATCCTATGTCTTTGAGTGAAGACTATGAGAGGGAATCTTGTTCATAGTTGGACAAGTCAGCTTTGCTTGTAGCCCAAGTAAAGTTGCCGTGTGTGTTTGAAATCTGACCGTTGGAACATGTGTCAATTCCTTAGTGACCCAGGGTCATTTCGGACAAATCAGGTCGGGTTGCCTAGTGGCTATAAATAGCCCACCCCCTACAATCATAATCGGTTGGCTGCTCAGAGTTAAAGTACGGCTTTTGTCGTTTGAGAGCAACCCACCTCGAAGCCTTTGAGAGAGAATTCCTTGAGAGGATAAAAGCCCTAACCACCCAGAGCCAAAGAGTGTTAGGCATCACTTAAGTCTTCTTGTCTATGTGATCTGAAGAGTTATTACACTTGAGGACTGTGAATCCTCCAGCCGGTTAAGCGTCGCGTTCTGAGCATCCAAGAGTCATTGTGGATCGCCGGTGAACGAAGTCTGTGAAGGTTTGGAAGTTTACCTTGAAGACTTGCTATAGTGATTGGGCGAGGTCTGTGTGACCTTAGCTCAAGGGGAATACGGAGAGGACTAAGTGTTCTGAGTTGTGTGCTCAGGACTAAGTGTCCGGGACTGAGTGTCCTCAGGTTTAAATACCTATCCGCCCTAACCAGACGTACAACTGTCACAGCAGTTGGACCTGGTCTACCAAACCATTATCTTCTTCACGCACACTAGTTCTATCCTTGTCATCTCTTTATTTACAGTTGGATCTTGTAAAGTCAGTGCCTATTTGCGTTATCTATTTGTCTTCACTGTGTACCTGATCCTTACTGCCTAGCTACTATTAGTCAGTGTGGTTTCACTTCATTGAATGCTTGACTGTTGTCTGTCTAGTGTAGTCTATCTTCCACTGCATGGAAATAGGTTCATTTCTATCATTTGTCTTCGAAACTTCCATGTTTTGAAGACTTTCATAAAAATCACCTATTCACCCCTCCTCTAGTCGATATAACACACTTTCAATTGGTATCAGAGCAAGGTACTCCCTTATTCTGTGTGATTTTGGTTTAACCGCCTGGAGTTTCAGTTATGTCGACCACAGGTATGAAGACTATGTCATGCCCCATCTTTGACGGTCACGAGTATCCCAAGTGGAAGGCCATGATGAAGAAGCGCCTCATGGCAATAAACAGCGAGCTGTGGACCGTCACTGAGATTGGTCTGACCGATCTGTGCAAAATGGCGGAAGCTGATGACATTCACAAGTACACTCTTCTCAACCTCACAGCGAAGGACGTCATCTGCTCCTATCTATCTCAAAATCAGTTTAGGAATGTCATGCATCTCGATCATGCAAATCTCATCTTGGACCGTCTCTCGGAGGTCTATGAGGGTCATTGTCGGTGTCAAAACCGGCGGATCTCGGGTAGTGGGTCTCGAACTGTGCGTCTAGGCCGGATGGTAACAGGAGGCAGGGAACACGATGTTTTACCCAGGTTCGGGCCCTCTTGATGGAGGTAAAACCCTACGTCCTGCTTGATTAATATTGATGATATGGGTAGTACAAGAGTAGATCTACCACGAGATCAAGGAGGCTAAACCCTAGAAGCTAGCCTACGGTATGATTGTTGTATATGGAGTTGATTGCCTATGGACTACAACCCTCCGGTTTATATAGACACCAGATAGGGTTAGGGTTACACAGAGTCGGTTACAATGGTAGGAGATCTTGAATATCCGCATGGCCAAGCTTGCTTTCCACGCCAAGGAAAGTCCCATCCGGACACGGGACGAAGTCTTCAATCTTGTATCTTCATAGTCCAGGAGTCCGGCTGAAGGTATAGTCCGGCTACCCGAACACCCCCTAATCCAGGACTCCCTCAGTAGCCCCTGAACCAGGCTTCAAGGACGACGAGTCCGGCGCGCAAATTGTCTTCGGCATTGCAAGGTGGGTTCCTCCTCCAAGTCCTTCATAGAAGATTGTAAACACCAAGAGTAATGTCCGGCTCTGCAAAATAAGCTTCCACATATCGCCATAGAGAGAATAATATTAACACAAATCAAAACTGCTGACGTATTCCGCAGTGTGTCATCACACTACGGCCAAGTCCTTTACTTGAATCGTTTTTACTTTTCCACCTCAGCATGTTTTGCGAGGCGGTTTCCTCGGCACGTCTTGTCAAAGCAGAGATCGTGTACCCCCTTTACGGGATTCTCATCAATACGGACGTGGGTAACCCAACCGCGCCATTTATCACGACGCTTGGGAGGCAAGCGAGTTTTACTAGGCTGGTGGGGACGCACAACCGCATCCGCCCATATAAGGGGATAAGGATACACCTTTTTACCTACGCCTTCTTCCTCCTTTGCCTATCCATCTCCTGCACACTCGAGCTCCAGCGCCCAAGCCCGCACTTCCCACCTCAACCTTCTCCAGCAATGTCTGGAGCGGGAGGCAAGTGGATGGTCTCCTCCGCTACGGAGGGCCAAGTCAAGAAGCTAAGGAAGGCCGGATACCTGTCCAAGGACATCGCGCACCGACTTCCCAAAAAGGGGCAGCTTCTCCCCACCCCAAGGCCCCATGAGAGGGTAGTATTTCTCCCCCACTTCCTCCGCGGACTGGGTTTTCCACTCCACCCATTTGTCCGGGGGCTCATGTTCTATTATGGCCTGGATTTCCACGATCTGGCCCCAAACTTCATCCTCAACATCTTGGTGTTTATCGTCGTGTGCGAGGCTTTCCTCCGTGTCCGCCCTCATTTTGGCCTCTGGCTCAAGACCTTCAACGTCAAGCCCAAGGTGGTGCGCGGCAGCCAGGCGGAGTGCGGAGGCGCCATGGCGGGCAAGATGGCAAACGTCCTATGGTTCGAGGGCTCTTTTGTGGAGACCCTAAAGGGGTGGCAATCCGGGTGGTTTTACATCACCGAGCCACGCGATCCGAAATGGACCGCAGCCCCCGAGTTCCGATCCGGACCCCCCATGCGGCTTATGTCCTGGAAAGAGACGGGCCTGTCGTGGGGTGATGAAAAAGAGGTGACCGGATTGCAAACATGCATCCAGTCCCTGGTGAACAAGCCAATCCGGCTTTTTAATGTAATCCGGGTTATGCTCGTCCGCCGGATCCTCCCGTGCCAACAACGGGATTTTAATCTGTGGGAGTTCGACCCGGCGCAGCACCAAACCCTTAGCAGGCTCTTCAACATGACGTACGAAGATGCCTGGAAGGTGCTATTCAAGGGCGCCGAGGCTCCCGCATCTGCTTCCGAGGACCGCGGATACAGCTTGCAGCGTCACACTAGCGAGGTAAGCTATCTTCACCTTTTACAGGATGTTAAGCTTTTTCCATAGTTTGACTCTATGCGGGATCTAAACTCCCTTTCCTTTGATAGGCTTGGAGAGCGATATCCGGACCAATCAACTGTCCGGCTCCGCTGCTCGAAGGCCCAGCCCCAGCTCTACTAGTGAAGCTGCTGGTTCCGGCGCCTTATGTGGTGCCGGAGAAGAAGGCCAAGAAGAAGAAGACCACGGGGACTCGAAAGAGTGCCCGCAACGTGGTGGTGTCGGACTCGTCATCCGACGAGTCCGAGACGCCCTCTTCTTGTGAAAACGAGGAGGAGGAAGAAGAAAACTCCCCCCCAGCGGAGGGAGGAGATAAGAGGAACGCCGCCCCAACGGGAGAGGCCGAGGGGTCTAGGAAAAGGAAGACCCCTCCGCCGGACTACTCCCCCGACACCGAAGAGGGCGGAGAGGAGTGGCCAAACAGGGCCAAGCGTCCGGCGAAATCGTAAGTTTGGATATCAGAGTAACTCATGATGTTCCTTTGTTGCACACCTTTCCCTAATGTCGAACGTAATTATGCAGCCCGCCCCGGGCCGAATTCAACGAATCGTCGGGCGGCTCCCTGGACCCATCGGACATGAACTCAGTTCCGCCCGCTGTCTCCCCCCACACTGCAGATGACGCCGAAGTGGCGTCGCGACAAGCTCCGGGGAAGGAGGTGGTGGTCCCGGAGGAGCCGCAAGGCAACCTCCCGGACTCCAGGAGTGAAGGGGATAAGGCCCCCCAGGGCTCCAAGTCCGGCTTTGTGCCGGACACCGCGACGGAATCTTCCACAGTTCCGGACCGCGGTAGGCGAACTCCTTCCAAGAGGAGCAAGCCTTCTGAGTCGGCGGCCTCCGTCCAACCGGAGGTGCCGGACAATCTGCTGGAGGTGCTTGATGGCGCCTCCATCGATGAGGGGCACCGTACTATTATGAGTACGGTGATCCAGAAGGTTCAGTCCGCCAAGAGCGGACTGACTGAAGCTTGCGCTTGCCTTCTAACAGGCTTCGAGGTAAGTAAAAATATGTAAAAATATTACCGCATAGACAGTAGCCCCTGATGCTCTGTTTGGCGTTCGGAAAGAAAAGCCGAATAGAGGATCTATTAAATTTCGCAAGAGTCTAACAAAAAGAGTCAATATGCGTATGCAGGCTTCGCTGCTATCCACCGACGCACTGACTGCGGAGGTGGGTGTCCTGAAGCAGGACCTCGAGCGGACCGAGCAAGAGCTCGGCCTTGCCAAGTGGCAGCTCGAGGAGAAAGAAGGTAAGAAATACCTTACAGAAAAAGTGCCCATAAAAAGGCGTGATTGCAAAAAAAATAACAGGATTGTACTGCTTATTGTAGGGGCCACGACTGAGGTGGCGACCCTTAAGCAGGCGCTGTCTGAGGCTGAAAAGAAAACGGCCGCGGAGCGCATCGAGCAAGACAGACTTGGGGCTCAGGTCGGCGAGGTGCAGCAAGAGCTTCAGGCTCTCATGAAAAAACATGAGAGTTTGGAGCTTGAGTCAAAGGCGCAAGCATCCGAGCTCGCAACGTCCCTTGAGACTACCAAGTCTGCCAAGGCCGAAGCCCAAAAGGCCCTCCAAGAGTTGGAGGAGATGAGGAAGATAGCAGCGGGTAAGGCATTCTTCATGCAAAGCAGAAATATAAAAGTAAACTACTTGTTACTTACCCGAATCCGGAGTTCTCCAGGGGCATTTGCAGATCTTCCCCGCAGCGTATCCGACGCTGCCGCATTCTACCGAGCTAAAGAGGGCAGCTCGATGGAGAAGGTGTTCTGGTCTCAGTATTCTGAGGCCGGACACCCTGTGCCTTTGAGCGACCAGCTAAAACAGCTGGTCGAGCTCCACAAGGCGGCCGAACAGGCCATGAAGGGCTTCATAGTTCGGCTGTGGCCCGGAGAGGCCCTGCCTGGGAGCTATTTCGGGCTAGTGCGGCGGCTGGTGGAGGCCTGTCCGAGGCTCGAGGTCATCAAGTGCTCCGTCTGCTTAGAAGGTGCCCGTCGGGCCCTTGCCCGTGCAAAGGTGCACTGGGGTAAGCTGGACGGTGAGAAGCTTGTGAAGGACGGGCCGCCGCCGGGGAAGGAGCATCGCAAGCCCGAGAACTACTACAAGGATGTTCTTACAGGTGCCCGCCTTGTGGCGGATGAATGTACCAAGGATGTGATTTTTGAATGAACTCGCTCGTGTTTATCCTGTGCGCTGAAAACTTGTTCATATGCACTAAGCAATGCTTATTGAATTTAAAATATTACTTTCTATGCGGCCGTTTATCAAAAAATTGAGAGATGGCCAGTCGTCGGCTTCTGCCCCCATGCCACTAGTGCTGGGGTGTTCGGGATAAACCTGAGCGCTCTTTTTCCCATAGTTGGGTCCTTCGAGGGAGGCGCTCAGCACAACGAACCAGGCAATCGGACTATAATGCTTGAACACTCTCACTTAGCCATAGAACTCTATAATTTTAAATTTCGGCGAAGCCCCTAGTCCGGAAGACCGAGTTCGGGGCGCTATCCACGCCTTGGCCGGACAAAGCCAGCTCCTCGCTCGAAGCGGCATAAGTCTTTAGGGACTCGAAAAACCTCTTGAACAGCGACCGGTCTCTCGCCTCATCATGACAGTCAGTTTTAGCTTTCTCCACTGAGGTGCTTAACCCAGCTGAACCGAGGCACAATCGCAGTGGTTCTCCTAGTGCTACCTTAGCCGATAGAGCGGAACGTAAGGCACCAAAACATAGGAGCCGGGCAAACCCAACTATTGACCCAAATCATGATTCGGAGCCGATGCATATAGTGCTATAAGTTCGGGGTGCCGCACTTGTGAAAGTGTAAGGACTTCTCACACCATTATGAGGGGTACTAAAGCCCCTGGCATGTTTGCCGTACCATGGTGTACGGGTGCAATCATGTCATTTAATAAACATATATGTGAAAAGAGGATAATGCAAAAAATAGACAAAAAGCTAAGCATTGTTTATAGAGAGGCTATTTATCAAAGCCGAATGATACAAATAGTGCGGTAAGCAAAAGATATTGGACTATTCAGTATGTCCTGACCAGGGGCAGGCCGCGGAATTGTATTTAAAACAGGTATACCGCTCGTAATAGAGACCACCTGGGAGTTCCATAATGCGGCATGGCTTGTCTGCCTCCCTGGATCTTGCATCGTTTGTGCGACAGTCGAATTGCCGAACAGGTCGTCTGAAGTATGGAGTCCTGGAAGTAAGAAAAAATTAAAAAAAGAATCCGGCAGCCCCTAGTACGTTTTAAGCCGTATTTTGGGCGTGCCGTTATTGTGCCCCTTCCCCTGTGCCCATGGTATTTCAAGGGCGTAGTTATGTACGCGAGGTACTGGTTTCGCTATGTCGTGAGAGCTGGGGTTGGGGCCGCATTGCTACGCTTGCTCAGAGTGTGCCAGGAGGTCCTGTTGTGGGTTACTCCGGGCGCGCTTGGCAGTGTCTGGCTTTTTAATGGCCGGACTGGAGAATTGCCTGAGAAAGCTACTTTGTACCTCCGCTGTGAGAGCCGCCGTATGCTCCTCCGTACGGAGGGAGCGTTCGGTGTTTCTGTTGACCGTAATTACTCCTCGAGGGCCTGGCATCTTGAGCTTGAGATATGCGTAGCGTGGCACCACATTGAACTTTGCGAATGCGGTTCGTTCGAGCAGGGCATGATAGCCACTGCGAAATGGGACTATATCGAAGATTAACTCTTCGCTTCGGAAATTGTCCGGGGATCCGAAGACCACGTCAAGTGTTACTGAGCCTGTACAGTTGGCTTCTACACCTGGTATAACGCCTTTAAAGGTCATCCTTGTGGGCTTAATCCTTGAGGGATCTATGCCCATTTTCCGCACTATATCCTGATAAAGCAGGTTCAGACTACTGCCGCCGTCCATGAGGACTCTTGTGAGATGAAATCCGTCGATGATTGGGTCGAGAACCAATGCGGCGAAGCCGCCATGACGGATGCTAGTGGGATGGTCCCTTCGATCAAAAGTGATCGGGCAGGAGGACCATGGGTTGAACTTTGGGGCGACTGGCTCCATCGCGTATACGTCCCGTAGTGCACGCTTCCGCTCCCGCTTGGGAATGTGGGTTGCGTATATCATGTTCACCGTCCGCACTTGTGGGGGAAAGCCCTTCTGTCCATTGTTGTTCGGCGGCTTGGGCTCCTCGTCGTCACTGTGCAGCCCCTTGTCTCTGTTTTCGGCCCTTAACTTGCCTGCCTGCTTGAACACCCAACAATCCCTGTTAGTGTGATTGGCTGGCCTTTCGGGGGTGCCATGTATCTGGCACAAGCGATCGAGTATTCGTCCAAACTGGACGGGCCCTGAGTATTCTTTTTGAATGGCTTTTTCCGCTGAGCGGATTTATAGCCTTTGAATCCGGCATTGACTGTCGTGTCTTCATTGATGTCGCTGTTAACGCGGTGTTTTTGCTTATTCCGACGTGTCCTGCCACTTTTGTCCTTGGAATCCGAATTACCATGGTTCTTTGATAAGTTGTTACTGCGAGCTAGACAGCTGTCTTCTCCCGTGCAAAAGCGGGTCATGAGTGTCGTGAGGGCTGCCATGGATTTCGGCTTTTCCTGTCCCAGGTGCCGGGCAAGCCACTCGTTGCGGATGTTATGCTTGAAGGCTACTAGGGCCTCTGCGTCCGGACAGTCGACTATCTGGTTTTTCTTTGTTAGGAACCGTGTCCAGAATTGTCTGGCCGATTCCTCTGGCTGCTGAATTATGTGGCTTAAGTCGTCGGCATCCAGCGGTTGCACGTAAGTGCCCTGGAAGTTGTCGACGAATGCGGCTTCCAGGTCCTCCCAAGAACCGATTGAGGCTGCTGGCAAGCTGTTAAGCCAATGCCGGGCCGGTCCTTTAAGTTTGAGCAGGAGGTATTTGATGGCGTGTAGATCATCGCCGCGTGCCATGTGGATGTGAAGGAGATAATCCTCGATCCATACCGCCGGATCTGTTGTGCCATCGTATGATTCGATGTTTATGGGTTTGAAACCCTCTGGGATTTTATGATCCATTACTTCATTCGTGAAGCATAGAGGGTGTGCGGCGCCTCTATACTGGGCTATATCACGACGCAGCTCGGAAGAGCTATGTCTGTTGTGTTCGGCCCGGCCGAATTTGTTGTATCCGGAGTGAAGATCATTGTCACATGCCGTAGGGCGCCTGCGTGATCCGTAGATCGATCTTGTTTGTCTTGCCTTATCCTCCAGTATGTCTCGCAGGTCGGGCGCATTTTCCCATGCCTTAGTTGAGCGGCGTCGGGGCATGGCTTGGGTGGAGGGCCGAGAGGCCTCTTTGTCGCGGCCGCGAGGTGGCCGGTCTGCCATGTCATGCGCTGGTGATGTAGGTGCTTCCTCCTCTGATCGGGGTGGCGGCCTGCGCTTCGGGTAACTCTTGGAGGGGCGTTCGAGTTCATACTCTTCGGCCGCAAGGACTTCAGTCCATCTGTCAGCTAGCAAATCTTGGGCAGCTCTAAGCTGTTGCTGCTTTTTCTTGAGGCTGCTTGCCGTGGCTAAAAGCCTGCGTTTAAAACACTCTTGTTCGGCGGGGTCTGATGGTATGACGAATTCGTCGTCATCGAGGCTTGCCTCGTCTTCGGAGGGAGGCGTATAGTTATCATCCTCGACCTCTCGGTCTGCCGCTCTCTCATGAGGGCTGGCTTCTCCATCTTCCTGTGCCGAATCTTGCTGAGGTGGGTGTTCTTCGGTGCTATCCGGGGTAGTATTATCTCCCGTGCCGGAATCACCGTTTTTTCTTTGGCGGGATTTAGAGTGGCGCCGCTGACGCCGGCGCTTTGACTGTTTCTTGGGGGCGTCATCCCCCACTGTTCCATCGCCATCTCCATCTTTTGGAGTATCCACCATATATATGTCATATGACGAGGTGGCCTTCCAGCGCCCTACAAGTGCTGGTTCCTGCTCGTCTCCTACATCGTCGTCCATGCCGTCGATGTCTTCGGAGCTGAAGTCAAGCATGTCGGTTAGATCATCGACAGTGGCTACAAAGTGGGTGGTGGGTGGGCTTTGAATTTCCTCATCGTCCGTATTCCACCCTCGCTGACCGTAGTCTGGCCAGGGCTCTCCTGATAAAGAGAGAGACTTAAGAGAATTCAGGATGTCGCCAAAAGGCGAATGCTGAAAGATGTCTGTGGCGGTGAACTCCATTATCAGCGCCCAATCGGATTCGATTGGCAGGGGCGCGGGGGGGTCGGAGTCCGGGGAGGAGTCCGGATCCTCGGAGTCACGGGTCATGCAGAGTGCGGGGCTAGCGTTCGGCTTGATCTCTTTTGGGATCGCAGCCCCCGAGGTGACGTCCAACCGCTCATCCTCGATTGGCACAATAGGCTCCGAGTTAGGGGTCGGAACCAATGTGTGTGCGGCCTCTAGGACACTGTCCGGGGGCAGGGCTAGATCATGCCTCTCGAGATAGTGCGACGCGCTTGGCCATGGCTCGAGTCCATCGAAGATCAAGTCTCCGCGGATGTCAGCCGTGTAGTTTAAGCTTCCAAACCTGACTTGATGGCCAGGGGCGTAGCTTTCGATCTGCTCCAGGTGGTCGAGCGAATTGGCCCGCAGAGCGAAGCCGCCGAAGACGAAGATCTGTCCGGGGAGCAAAGTCTCACCCTGGACCGCATCCTTGTTGATGATCAAAGGAGCCATCGGGCCTAAAGGCGACGACACAGAGGAACCCTCAATGAAAGCACCAATGTCGGTGTCAAAACAGGCGGATCTCGGGTAGTGGGTCCTGAACTGTGTGTCTAGGCCGGATGGTAACAGGAGGCAGGGAACATGATGTTTTACCCAGGTTCGGGCCCTCTTGATGGAGGTAAAACCCTACGTCCTGCTTAATTAATATTGATGATATGGGTAGTACAAGAGTAGATCTACCACGAGATCAAGGAGGCTAAACCCTAGAAGCTAGCCTACGGTATGATTGTTGTATATGGAGTTGATTGCCTACGGACTACAACCCTCCGGTTTATATAGACATCGGATAGGGTTAGGGTTACACAGAGTCGGTTACAATGGTAGGAGATATTGAACATCCGCATCGCCAAGCTTGCCTTCCACGCCAAGAAAAGTCCCATCCGGATACGGGACGAAGTCTTCAATCTTGTATCTTCATAGTCCAGGAGTCCGGCTGAAGGTATAGTCCGGCTACCCGAACACCCCCTGATCCTCGGTTCGAGGACTTTAAGGAGTCACTCAAAGCGATGACTTTCGAACCAGAATCATCATCTTCTGCATCATGCCTTATGGAAAATGATGCTAAGGTAATTGAATGCTATCTATGTGAATCCAGTGATGATGAATCTGGTGATGAATTTGGACCCAGCTATGCAAAACTTGCTTCCCTTGTCACTAAACAACAGAAAGCGGAACATATTCAAAAACTAATAGACAAAAGTGATGACCTGTTGGACGCTGAAATGACTCGATCTCAGTCCTTAATTGAAGACATAAAAAACCTTCATATTAAGTATGAGGAGCTTGAAAGTCATCATGAAACGCTCTCAACAACTCATGAAGAACTCTAGAAATTGAGAGCGGCTCATGAAGATCTTCAAAAGGAAAATGAGTCACTTCGTGCCGAACAGATCAGTTCAGCTCAGGAAGGATTTGAACCACCATGTCTTAAATGCATTGAGCGTGATAACACTACTCCTGTTGCTGAATGTTCTACTACTGCTACTGTTGCAATATCTTCAACTGTTGATGTGGAAACTAACCCCTCTGCTGAGGACACCACTACTATTGCTGATGAGAATGCTAGGTTGAAGACACTTCTTGAAACAGGGATGTACAAAAGTCTCAAAGGGCATCAGACACTATGTGATGTCCTCAAAAGGCAGATCCTGAACCGAAACCCTAGGAAAGAGGGTGTTGGGTTTGTAAGGAAAATGAATGCTGATGGCTCTTACTGGAAACCTGAGCAGTACCCCAAAACCACATGGGTTGCTGCAAAGGAACCTTCAGCAGATCCATCCACTATATCTGGCTTCACTTGTGCTAACCCTGTTGTTATTGATGAATCCTTTGATGCAAACTATAAACTGTTTAAGAATCGGAATGGTGAAGTGTTTGCCAGATATATTGGTACTAACTGCAGGAATGGACCGCCTATGAAGAAGATCTAGGTACCAAAAAGGTGTTTGGAGAATCTTCCTATGAATGTCATCATGACACCACAGGTGAAGAAGACAAACCCCAGACCACAGGCTTCATACGGTCCAAAGGCTTCATACAGACAGAGGACTCACCTGAGTCACACTAACACAAATGTTTTGCAGGGAAGCCATACTCAGGCCTATGAATATGAGCGCGGTTCATCAAACCGCCATGTTCATAAGACCAAGAACTATTCTGCTTATTCTTATGAATACTATTGTCCACCTGCAAGACTTTTTGCTAGGGCTCCAAAGCCAAAGTTCTCAGATGCTGCACTTAGACTTATTGCTTCGAAGCCACCCCTGAAGATGTGGGTGGCTAAGAAAGCTTAACTCTCTTTTGCAGGAAAAGGTCTCCAGCCGAAAACCAAAATCATCTGACACTATTGCTGGGGACCTTAAACATCTTGTAGGGCGCAAGATCAAATGCCCAAATGATCTTACTATGTACTTTGTTTCTGAATCGCTTGCAACTTGCCCTATCAGTCCTAATCTCGATCTAAGCTTTAATAATCCACTGGTTCATCAAATGTTTTTGCTTCACAATTCTCTTCGTGAAGCCTATCCCCCTAACTGCACTATAGGGTACGACACCAGCTGCTTCAGAATGGATTATTGATAGTGGGTGTACAAATCACATGACTGGCAAGCGAAGCCTTCTCATGGACTCAACTTTATGTCCATCAGACAAAAGTCACATCACATTTGCTAACACTGGTAAAAGCAAGGTATTGGGTCTAGGTAGAGTTGCAATCTCAAAGGATCAACACATGGATAAAGTCATGCTTGTTCAATTCTTTGGTTTCAACTTAATGTCTGTCTCAATGCTTTGTGATTTAAGCATGATTGTGATGTTTGGAAAATATCGTTGCCTTGTACTAATGGAATCTGACAAGTCTCTAGTGTTTGAAGGGTATCAAAAAGATGATTTGTATGTTGTAGATTTCTCAGCAGGACCACAACTTGCAGTATGTCTTCTAACAAAAGCTTCTGAATGCTGGCTCTGGCATCGAAGGCTAGGGCATGCTGGCATGAGGAACCTCCACACCCTTGCAAGGAAGAAGCATGTCATAGGCATCGAGGGCGTCAAGTTCAAGAAGGATCACTTATGCGGTGCCTGTGAAGCAGGAAAGATGACGAGGGCCAAGCATCCCTCGAAGACAATCATGACAACGACTCAACCCTTCGAACTGCTACATGTGGATCTTTTCGGTCCCACTCATTACTCAACTCTTACTACTACTGCTTGTCTCTATGGCTTTGTCCTTGTTGATGATTATTCAAGATATACTTGGGTGCATATAATCCTTTACAAGACTGAAGTGCAGGATGTCTTCAGACGCTTCGCCAATCGAGCAATGAACAACTATGGCGCCAAGATAAAGCACATCAGAAGTGACAATGGCACTGAATTCAAGAACACTGGCCTTGATACATATCTTGATACTTTGGGCATCACACATGAATTCTCAGCTCCGTACATGCCACAGCAGAATGGCATCGTCGAACGCAAGAACAGGACACTTATTGAGATGGCTCGAACGATGCTTGATGAATACAAGACTCCAAGAAAATTCTGGCCTGAAGCCATTAACACTGCATGCCATATCATCAACCGTGTTTATCTTCACAAGCTTCTGAACAAGACATCCTATGACCTCCTTACTGGCAAGAAGCCAAATGTCAGTTACTTCAGAGTATTTGGCGCCAAGTGCTGGATCAAGGATCCACATCACACTTCAAAATTTGCACCAAAAGCACATGAGGGTTTTATGCTTGGATATGGAAAGGATTCGCACTCCTACAGAGTCTTCAATCTCTTTCATTACAAAGTGGTTGAAACAGTGGATGTGCGGTTCGATGAAACTAACGGCTCACAAAGAGAGAAACTGCCAAATGTGCTAGATGAAGTTCCATCCAGTGAATCAATCAAACTTATGGGAACTGGAGAAATCATACCTTCTGAAGCTCAACCTGAAGAAGAACTTATCATCTCCGCACCTGATCAACCTGAAGACAACGCTCAGCCTGAAGACAATCTCTCTAACAATGATAATGATCAGCAAGACCAAAATCTTCGTCCTGTACATCCTCATGTTGCAAATGAAGTGCAGATTGATAGAATAATTGATAGCATCAATGCACCAGCTCCACTCACTCGCTCAAGGGCAACTCAGCTAGCAAATTTCTGTGGGCACTTCGCATTCATCTCAATAACAGAACCCAAGAAAGTAGAAGAAGCCTTCATGGAACCTGAATGGATTCAAGCTATGCAAGAAGAGCTTCAATAGTTTGAGCTGAATAATGTATGGGAACTGGTTAAGCATCCTGATCCTCGGAAGCACAATATAATAGGCACCAAATGGATATACCGCAACAAGCAAGATGAGCATGGTCAAGTTGTCAGAAACAAAGCTCGTATCGTTGCTCAAGGATACACTCAAGTCGAAGGGATTGACTTCGATGAAACATTTGCTCCTGTGGCTAGACTTGAAGCCATACGCATACTGCTGGCCTATGCAAATCATCACAACATACTTCTATATCAAATGGATGTGAAGAGCGCCTTTCTCAATGGCAAGATTGAAGAAGAAGTGTATGTTGCATAACCGCCTGACTTTGAAGATCCAAAACATCCTAACATGGTATACAAGCTCAACAAGGCACTGTATGGCCTCAAACAAGCCCCTCGGGCTTGGTATGACACACTCAAAGACTTCCTGAAGAGCAAAGGCTTCAAATCTGGTTCCCTCGACCCCACTCTCTTCACGAAGACATATGATGGTGAACTGTTTGTGTGCCAAATATATGTGGATGACATTATCTTCGGCTGCACCAATCAGAAATACAGTGAAGAGTTTGGACATATGATGCAAGAGCAATATCAGATGTCCATGATGGGTGAGCTGAAGTTCTTCCTTGGTCTTCAAATACGTCGGCAACGCAACAGCATCTTTATATCTCAAGAGAAGTATCTCAAAGATTGCCTGAATAAGTTTGGTATGCAAGATCGCAAAGGCTTCACGACGCCAATGCCAGCCAAACATCATCTGCGTCCCGAGGACAATGGTAAAGAGTTCGATCAAAAGGTATACCGCTCCATGATTGGTTCTTTACTTTATCTATGTGCATCTAGGCCAGATATTATGCTTAGTGTTTGCATGTGTACTCGATTCCAAGCAGCACCAAAGGAATTGCATCACTTAGCTGTGAAGCGAATTCTTCGAAATTTGGCTTACACCCCAACTCTAGGAATATGGTATCCAAAGGGCTCAGAGTTTGATCTGGTTGGATTCTCGGATGCTGATTATGCTAGTGACAAGGTGGATCGCAAGTCTACATAAGGCACATGTCATTTTCTGGGACGATCACTTGTATGTTGGTCTTCAAAGAAGCAGAATTGTGTATCTCTCTCCACTGCTGAATCTGAATACATTGCTGCTGGATCTTGCTGCGCTCAGCTTCTGTGGATGAAGCAAACACTCAAAGACTATGGCATTCATCTGAAGCAAGTGCCACTCTACTGCAACAACGAAAGCGCCATCAAGATTGCCAACAACCCAGTTCAGCACTCGAAGACAAAGCACATTGAAATTCGTCATCACTTTCTCAGAGATCATGTTGTGAAGGAAGATATTGATATCATACACGTCAACACTGAAGAGCAATTGGCAGATATCTTCACCAAGCCCTTGGATGAGAAGAGATTTTGCAAGTTACGGTGTGAGCTAAATATCTTGGAATCCTCAAATGTCCTGTGATCAGGCACACATCCTAACACTTATGCATATTGATGACTTAGATGTGCAACACACGAAGTAAAGTATATCTTCAATCAATGAAGACATACATTCTAAGTGTGAATACATTAATGTGGAATTTGACTTCGGAGCGCCATGATAATTGTGCGCCGTGTCTGGGTCTAATACTTCATATACGGTGGATAACGCCACCACAAAATTCGTCTGTTTGATGTGTTTTACCCATGGTCTTACATTTGCTATGTCTTCACATTTGATTTGGCTTCAATCTCAACATGTCTTCATGATTATCTTCATTATGTTGATCATATATATATATATATATATATATATATATATATATATATATATATATATACTAGTGTTCTGTCCTCTACAGCATTCACTTATAGCTATGTCTTCTTGTTGAATCTTTTGAACCAAGTGAATGTGATCGGTCCCTAACCTCTCTATGCTTTCTATCTCAAACTTTATCTCTCCAAATCATATGCATTCTATTGAAACTGTCGAATATCTTCTCTGTGTCCTTATCAGCAGAAGATACAGAGACAAACATTAAGTCCGTTTTCAATGCTAATTCCTTCACCTGAAACCCGGAGAAGTGGGAACGACCACCCGACAATCCAGGCGTGCGTGGGAACGTGGAACAACCTCCGATATGTTGCATGATGGCCACATGTTCTTCAGATGTGAATCGCCAGGGGCACCTGTGTAATAACGCTGCGCCGTCCCTGTCCCTATAAATACACGCCTCACCATAGTCATTATCCTTTCTTCCACTCTCGCACGAACCCTAGCGCCACCGCTAGCCCTCGATGACGCCGGCGACGAAGCGCTTAGCTGTCGTGACCTCTCCGACGCCGTCTTCACGCTGGCCGTGGACATCATCTTCTCCGCCGTCGCCGTAGGTGTCCTCCGTCACCAAGTTAGGGCACGGACGATCGAACTGCTCGGCCTCCTCTTCCACTCCGTCTAGCAGTTCCTTGTGTGGTAAATAAAACTTCCTTTTTACGGCCCCTTTGATCCTATAGAGTCATCACTTTCTACCACAAGCAGTTTCTGTTCACACATGTTGGATCCACTTCATACTGCATCTCATATTATGCCTAGTATGTTCACTTATGCTTCACAAAGTAGTTAGATTCCTCACTTGTACTGATTCGTGGATTCGTACAAATCTAGAACCAACTCCTTATCTATGAGTGAATGTCTTCGCACGATGAGGTCAATGTCTTCTAAACTGATTTATCTTCAAAATCTTCTGAGAATGCATATGACCTCTTCCCCTTCCCTTGCACCTTAATGCTATCACAGGTACATGTCCGTGGGAGAATCCCTTGGTTCTCATAGTCTGCATTCATTTGCAGAATTCTTACAGCATCATATAAATTCTCTCGAAGCTAGTTCATGTTTGTCCAACAAGCGAAAGCCCTTGAAGACTTCGAACGTATTGAAGCCATTCAGTTTAAAGTTCATGGCTGTAGAGAAATCAGCAAGGAAGGGTGGCAGAAAGCGTCGAGGTGAAACATCAAGAGATCTGCCCGATGACCTCTCAAAACTGTACAAGACAGATCCAGAAGAGGATTACAATCAGCGCAAGACACGAATCCAATGGATTCGACGATATTGGGCAGAACAGTGGTTCAAGTACAGGTTTGTGACAAAGGAATATGCTGAGAAGAATGCCATCAAGCGACCATGGGGAGACATCCTATACAGAAATCTTCAACCCAGGTCCAGAGATGAAGCCATTGAACAAGGCTCCTATCCCTGCATGGTCCGTGGACCACAGCCTGCGGATGCTGACCCATCATCACTGCTATGGTGTCGTGACGACAATCTGTTCAAGCGCAACTTCCAGTTTGCCCAGAATTCGGCGAAGCAGAACAAGAAGTCATTGGGACTAGACTTCAACCCTGGTCCCTCTGCTCCCCGTGCAGATGGCACCCGCGATGCCGAATCCAATGTCGTCGGTCCGTTCTACAACCTGGATGGCCTCATCACTCACATCTCTATTCAAGGTGCCAAAGTGGATCATTCTGATGATGATGCTGACACTGATGAAGCCCCAGCTCCTACTCCAAAGCCGCAGAAGCCAAAGCTGCCTAAAGCTTCAAAGCCTGCCTCAGCACCAAAAATCTCACGGGCGAAGCCACCGGCTACTGCACCTCCTGAAGACAGTGTGCAGTCTGAAGATCTGTCACGCATCTCCAAGCCCCCGAGAGTCAAGATGCCTCTGCCACATACCAGCCAAGAACTGACTGCTGCTGCTATTCTGCGCAATGATGCCATTGATCTGTCCAGTGATGAAAATCTTGCAGATGACGCTCTTGAGCAACTGATCAAGAGCAAAGAAGAAGCAAAAATCTTCAACAATTTGCCTCTCTTTGATGTGGCAATCATCCACGACTTCATCGATGAGTGGTTTGACACGCCCAACCTTAGATTTGAAGATCTGCAACTTCCCATTGGCCTCAGTGTTGCCTTCCATGGCGCCATTGCTTCAGAGTTAGCTATAGCCCAGCGCATCGTTGAACTGAAGCAGAAGATTGACTTTGAGAAAGCTCAGTTCAAGAAGCATATGGCCAAGCTCAGCGTGCAAGAGGTCAAGAACTTCAAGATCATGCTGCACGAGCTCAAAGAAGCCTTTCTCAAGAAGCATGAAGAAGCTCAAGGTTCTCGTGAGCGCATGAAGAGCCTGGCTGACAAGTGTGTGCAAGCCTACAATGAGGCTGAGAAGCGCAAGGCCCTTGGGCGTCCTGGCATCGACCCTAGGATGGCTGCAAAGCAGAAGAAGAAGAAGCCCGCTATGGCCGAACCCAATGCACCAAGGCAGGAAGCACATCCCATTGTCTTCCCAACCAGCATGACTGGCTCGAAGCCAAAAGCCAGGTCTACCGCTTCAAAACTGAAGAAGACGAGGACTGCTGAGGCTGAAGCCAGAAAGAGGAAACATCCTGAAGCCTCTGCTGCTGCTCCCTCCAAGAAGAAGCGCAAGACCAAGAAGGATCGGGCTGCTCCCACAGAGCCCTTAATTGTTGAACCTATCTCCATGGTTCGCCCTGCCGCTGAACATCAAGAGCGCCAACTGACTGTCCATGAGCCTGCTTTCAAAGAGGCTCATGAAGCTGAAGACATTCCAGCAGCTGATCCCACCGCAGCTGAAGACATTGGTCACCATGACCATGTTGAAGATGATGTAGTTCTTCCTTAGATCGAGCACCAACAGGTATCATCGCCTGTGCTTACGCACAGCGAACTCATCAGCATTGGTCGTCCTCTGACGCCAATTGCTCAGGATGCATCATGGGCTGATCACCCACAACAACAAGTCACACCACCCCGGCAAGAAGAAGAAGATGACTTTGAGGCCCAGCCAACTCCATCTCCAAAGGCATCGCCAGCGTTACGCAGGCTTCGCAAAGGACCAAGGTCTCAAGTCTCCAAGTCTGAGGCTAAAACTACTAAGACATTCCGGCTGCATCAGCCGATGACACCGAAGAAGAAGAACGTGTCCCTACTCCCCCAACTACTAAAGAAATTGTTCTCGAGGAGAACGTGTCTGTGCCCGACCCTCCAGCTCATCAAGTGGAGGTAGAAAATCTTGAGGCTGCCACCACCAACACCAATGAAGCCACTGACGTTGTCATGGTTGAAGCAAATATGGAGCCTACACCAACCCAAGAACCAGAAGTCAGTGAAGCCAATGATGCTACTGCTTCTGTTCCTGCGCCTACTGCTGGTCCTCAGTTTGACTATCATATTGAGCATATGCCTTAGGTACAGAAGCCAATGCCAAGGTTGCCCAGGTTTCCAGGTCCTGCAACAGCACCTGATCCTTCAATGTCAACGGCTTCAAAGCAGACAACACCTTCTTCAATAGCTCCAAGAACCCCTACTCAAGGGAACGAATATCTTCTGATCAGTTCTGGAGCTATCCGCAGCGAAGCTATTACTCCTGCATTCTGTACAATCAAAGTCGCATCTTCCCACATATGCGTCTTGACACCGAAGCAATAGCTCGTTTTCCCTGTTTGGAAGAAGCTCTGGATTGCTTCAAAGAGGTTGGATTGTTGCCTTTCGTCACCGACCAAGAGCACTGGAACGAAGAGTTGCTGCTCCAATTTTATGCCACACTTCACATATGTTGGAAATATGCCCTAGAGGCAATAATAAAAGCATTATTATTATATTTCCTTGTTCATGATAATTGTCTTTTATTTATGCTATAATTGTGTTATCCGAAAATCATAATACATGTCTGAATAATAGACACCAACATGTCCCTAGTAAGCCTCTAGTTGACTAGCTCGTTGATCAACAGATAGTCATGGTTTCCTGACTATGGACATTGGATGTCATTGATAACGAGATCACATCATTAGGAGAATGATGTGATGGACAAGACCCAATCCTAAACATAGCATAAGATCGTATAGTTCGTTTGCTAGAGTTTTTCCAATGTCAAGTATCTTTTCCTTAGACCATGAGATCGTGTAACTCCCGGATACCGTAGGAGTGCTTTGGGTGTACCAAACGTCACAACGTAACTGGGTGACTATAAAGGTATACTACGGGTATCTCCGAAAGTGTCTGTTGGGTTGACACGGATCAAGACTGGGATTTGTCACTCCGTATGACGGAGAGGTATCACTGGGCCCACTCAGTAATACATCATCATTATGAGCTCAAAGTGACCAAGTGTCTGGTCACAGGATCATGCATTACGGTACGAGTAAAGTGACTTGCCGGTAACGAGATTGAACAAGGTATTGGGATACCGACGATCGAATCTCGGGCAAGTAACACACCGATTGACAAAGGGAATTGTATACGGGATTGCTTGAATCCTCGACATCGTGGTTCATCCGATGAGATCATCGAGGAGCATGTGGGAGCCAACATGGGTATCCAGATCCTGCTGTTGGTTATTGACCGGAGAGCAATCTCGGTCATGTCTACATGTCTCCCGAACCTGTAGGGTCTACACACTTAAGGTTCGGTGACGTTAGGGTTATAGGGATATGTATATGCAGTAACCCGAATGTTGTTCGGAGTCCCGGATGAGATTTCAGACGTCACGAGGAGTTCCGGAATGGTCCGGAGGTAAAGAATTATATATAGGAAGTGCTATTTCGGCCGTCGGGACAAGTTTCGGGGTCACCGATATTGTACCGGGACCACCGGAAGGGTCCTGGGGGTCCACCAGGTGGGGCCACCTGCCCCGGGGGGGCACATGGGCTGTAGGGGTGTGCGCCTTGGCCTATATGGGCCAAGGGCACCAGCCCCAAGAGGCCCATGCGCCAAGAGATAAGGAAAGGAAGAGTCCTAAAGGGGGAAGGCACCTCCTAGGTGCCTTGGGGAGGAGGGATTCCTCCCTTGGCCGCCGTCCCCCTAGGAGATTGCATCTCCCAGGGCAGGCGCCCCCCTAGGCTCCCTATATATAGTGGGGGAAGGAGGGCCTCTCACACCACACCTTTGGTGCCTCCCTCTCCCTCTCCAACATATCCTCCTCCTCCATAGAGCTTGGCGAAGCCCTGGCGGAGTACTGCAGCTCCACCACCACCACGCCGTCGTGCTGCTGCTGGTGCCATCTTCCTCAACCTCTCCTTCCCCTTGCTGGATCAAGAAGGAGGAGACGTCACGCTGACCGTACGTGTGTTGAACACGGAGGTGCCGTCCGTTCGGCGCTAGGATCTCCGGTGATTTGGATCACGTCGAGTACGCCTTCCTCATCCCCGTTCTTTGAACGCTTCCGCGCGTGATCTATAAAGGTATGTAGATGCCATCCGATCACTCGTTGCTAGATGAACTCCTAGATAGATCTTGGTGAAACCGTAGGAAATTTTTTGTTTTCTGCAACGTTCCCCAACAGTGGCATCATGAGCTAGGTCTATGTGTAGTTCCTTTTGCACGAGTAGAACACAATTTGTTGTGGGCGTAGATATTGTCAACTTTCTTGCCGCTACTAGTCTTATCTTGCTTCAGTGGTATTGTGGGATGAAGCGGCCCGGACCAACCTTACACGTACGCTTACGTGAGACCGGTTCCACCGACTAACATGCAGAAGTTGCATAAAGGTGGCTGGTGGGTGTCTGTCTCTCCCACTTTAGTTGGAGCGGATTCGATGAAAATGGTCCTTATGAAGGGTAAATAGAAGTTGACAAATCATGTTGTGGCTTTCACGTAGGTAAGAAAACGTTCTTGCTAGAACCCTATTTCAGCCACGTAAAACTTGCAACAACAATTAGAGGACGTCTAACTTGTTTTTGCAGCAAGTGCTTTGTGATATGATATGGCCAAAGTTGTGATGAATGATGAATGATATATATGTGATGTATGAGATGTTCATGCCATTGTAATAGGAATCACGACTTGCATGTCGATGAGTATGACAACCGGCAGGAGCCATAGGAGTTGTCTTTATTTTTTGTATGACCTGCGTGTCATTGAGAAACGCCATGTAAATTACTTTACTTTATTGCTAAACGCGTTAGCCATAGTAGTAGAAGTAATAGTTGGCGAGCAACTTCATGGAGACACGATGATGGAGATCATGATGATGGAGATCATGGTGTCATGCCGGTGACAAGATGATCATGGAGCCCCAAGATGGAGATCAAAGGAGCTATGTGATATTGGCCATATCATGTCACTATTATTATTTGATTGCATGTGATGTTTATCATGTTTTTGCATCTTGTTTGCTTAGGACGACAGTAGTAAATAAGATGATCCCTCATAATAATTTCAAGAAAGTGTTCCCCCTAACTGTGCACCGTTGCGACAGTTTGTTGTTTCGAAGCACCGCGTGATGATCGGGTGTTAGATTCCAACGTTCACATACAACGGGCGTAAGATAGATTTACACATGCAAACACTTAGGTTGACTTGATGAGCCTAGCATGTACAGACATGGCCTCGGAACACAGAAGACCGAAAGGTCGAGCATGAGTCGTATAGAAGATACGATCAACATGAAGATGTTCATCGATGTTGACTAGTCCGTCTCACGTGATGATCGGACACGGCCTAGTTAACTCGGATCATGTTATACTTAGATTACAGGAGGGATGTCTATCTAAGTGGGAGTTAATTAAATAATTTGATTAGATGAACTTAATTATCATGAACTTAGTCTAAAATATTTACAATATGTCTTGTAGATCGAATGGCCAACGTAGTCCTCAACTTCAACGCGTTCCTAGAGAAAACCAAGCTGAAAGACGATGGCAGCAACTACACGGACTGGGTCCGGAACCTGAGGATCATCCTCATAGCTGCCAAGAAAGATTATGTCCTACAAGCACCGCTAGGTGACACACCCGTCCCACAGAACCAAGACGTTATGAACGCTTGGCAGACACGTGCTGATGATTACTCCCTCGTTTAGTGCGGCATGCGTTATAGCTTAGAACCGGGGCTCCAAAAACGTTTTGAGAGACATGGAGCATATGAGATGTTCGAAGAGCTGAAAATGGTTTTCCAAGCTCATGCCCGGGTCGAGAGATATGAAGTCTCCGACAAGTTCTTCAGCTGTAAGATGGAGGAAAATAGTTCTGTCAGTGAGCACATACTCACAATTTCTGGGTTACATAACCGCTTGACTCAGCTGGGAGTTAATCTCCTGGATGACGCAGTCATTGACAGAATCCTTCAGTCGCTTCCACCAAGCTACAAGAGCTTTGTGATGAACTTCAATATGCAGGGGATGGAAAAGACCATTCCCGAATTATTTGCAATGCTGAAATCAGCAGAGGTAGAAGTCAAAAAGGAACATCAAGTGTTGATGGTGAATAAAACCACTAAGTTCAAGAAAGGCAAGGGTAAGAAGAACTTCAAGAAGGACGGCAAGGGAGTTGCTGCGCCCGGTAAGCAAGCTACCGGGAAGAAGCCAAAGAATGGACCCAAGCCCGAGACTGAGTGCTTTTATTGCAAGGGAAGTGGTCACTGGAAGCGGAACTGCCCCAAATACTTAGCGGACAAGAAGACCGGCAAAACGAAAGGTATATGTGATATACATGTAATTGATGTGTACCTTACCAGTATTCGTAGTAGCTCCTGGGTATTTGATACCGGTGCGGTTGCTCACATTTGTAACTCAAAACAGGAGCTGCGGAATAAGCGGAGACTGGCGAAGGATGAGGTGACGATGCGCGTCGGGAATGGTTCCAAGGTCAATGTGATCGCCGTCGGCACGCTACCTCTACATTTACCTTCGGGATTAGTTTTAAACCTTAATAATTGTTATTTAGTGCCAGCTTTGAGCATGAACATTGTATCAGGATCTCGTTTAATTCGAGATGGCTACTCATTTAAATCTGAGAATAATGGTTGTTCTATTTATATGAGAGATATGTTTTATGGTCATGCTCCGATGGTGAATGGTTTATTCTTAATGAATCTCGAGCGCAATGCTACACATGTTCATAGTGTGAGTACCAAAAGATGTAAGATTGATAATGATAGTCCCACATACTTGTGGCACTGCCGCCTTGGTCACATAGGTGTCAAACGCATGAAGAAGCTCCATGCTGATGGACTTTTAGAGTCTCTTGATTACGAATCATTTGACACGTGCGAACCATGCCTCATGGGAAAAATGACCAAGACTCCGTTCTCAGGAACAATGGAGCGAGCAACCAACTTATTGGAAATCATACATACTGATGTGTGCGGTCCAATGAGTGTTGAGGCTCGCGGTGGCTATCGTTATGTTCTCACCCTCACTGATGACTTGAGTAGATATGGGTATGTCTACTTAATGAAACACAAGTCTGAGACCTTTGAAAAGTTCAAGGAATTTCAGAGTGAGGTTGAGAATCAACGTGACAGGAAAATCAAGTTCCTGCGATCAGATCATGGAGGAGAATACTTGAGTCACGAGTTTGGCACACACTTAAGAAAATGTGGAATAGTTTCACAACTCACGCCGCCTGGAACACCTCAGCGTAATGGTGCGTCCGGACGTCGTAATCACACTCTATTAGATATGGTGCGATCTATGATGTCTCTTACCGATTTACCGCTATCTTTTGGGGGCTATGCTTTAGAGACTGCCGCATTCACTTTAAATAGGATTCCGTCGAAATCCGTTGAGACGACACCGTATGAATTATGGTTTGGAAAGAAACCTAAGCTGTCGTTTCTAAAAGTTTGGGGATGCAATGCTTATGTCAAGAAACTTCAACCTGAAAAGCTCAAACCCAAGTCGGAAAAATGCATCTTCATAGGATATCCTAAAGAAACTATTGGGTATACCTTCTACCTCAGATCCGAAGGCAAGATCTTTGTTGCCAAGAATGGATCCTTTCTGGAGAAAGAGTTTCTCTCGAAAGAAGTAAGTGGGAGGAAAGTAGAACTTGATGAAGTATTACCTCTTGAACCGGAAAATTGTGCAACTCAAGAAAATGTTCCTGAGGTGCCTGCACCGACTAGAGAGGAAGTTAATGATGATGATCATGAAACTTCAGATCAAGTTGCTACTGAAATTCGAAGGTCCACAAGGACACGTTCCGCACCAGATTGGTACGGCAACCCAGTCTTGGAAATCATGTTGTTAGACAACGGTGAACCTTCGAACTATGAAGAAGCAATGGCGGGCTCGGATTCCGACAAATGGCTAGAAGCCATGAAATCCGAGATAGGATCCATGTATGAAAACGAAGTATGGACTTTGACTGACTTGCCCGTAGAGCGGCAAGCCATAGAAAATAAATGGATCTTTAAGAAGAAGACAGACGCGGATGGTAATGTGACCATCTATAAAGCTCGGCTTGTTGCTAAGGGTTATCGACAAGTTCAAGGGGTTGACTACGATGAGACTTTCTCACCGGTAGCGAAGCTAAAGTCCGTCCGAATCATGTTAGCAATTGCCGCATTCTATGATTATGAGATATGGCAAATGGACGTCAAAACGACATTCCTTAATGGTTTCCTTAAGGAAGAATTGTATATGATGCAGCCGGAAGGTTTTGTCGATCCTAAGAATGCTGACAAGGTGTGCAAGCTCCAACACTCGATTTATGGGCTGGTGCAAGCATCTCGAAGTTGGAACATTCGCTTTGATGAGATGATCAAAGCGTTTGGGTTTACGCAGACTTATGGAGAAGCCTGTGTTTACAAGAAAGTGAGTGGGAGCTCTGTAGCATTTCTCATATTATATGTAGATGACATACTTTTGATGGGAAATGATATAGAACTCTTGGACAGCATTAAGGCCTACTTGAATAAGAGTTTTTCAATAAAGGACCTTGGAGAAGCTGCATATATATTAGGCATCAAGATCTATAGAGATAGATCAAGACGCCTCATAGGTCTTTCACAAAGCACATACCTTGATAAGATATTGAAGAAATTCAATATGGATCAGTCTAAGAAGGGGTTCTTGCTTGTGTTACAAGGTGTGAAATTGAGCTCAGCTCAATGTCCGACCACGGCAGAAGATATAGAAGAGATGAGTGTCATCCCCTATGCCTCAGCCATAGGTTCTATTATGTATGCCATGCTGTGTACCAGACCTGATGTAAACCTTGCCGTAAGTTTGGTAGGAAGGTACCGAAGTAATCCCAGCAAGGAACACTGGACAGCGGTCAAGAATATCCTGAAGTACCTGAAAAGGACTAAGGAAATGTTTCTCGTTTATGGAGGTGACAAAGAGCTCGTCGTAAAAGGTTACGTCGACGCTAGCTTCGACACAGATCTGGATGACTCTAAGTCACAAACCGGATACGTGTATATTTTGAATGGTGGGGCAGTAAGCTGGTGCAGTTGCAAGCAGAGCATCGTGGCGGGATCTACATGTGAAGCGGAGTACATGGCAGCCTCGGAGGCAGCGCATGAAGCAATTTGGGTGAAGGAGTTCATCACCGACCTAGGAGTCATACCCAATGCGTCGGGGCCAATCAAACTCTTCTGTGACAACACTGGAGCTATTGCACTTGCCAAGGAGCCCAGGTTTCACAAGAAGACCAGGCACATCAAGCGCCGCTTCAACTCCATTCGTGAAAATGTTCAAGATGGAGACATAGATATTTGTAAAGTACATACGGACCTGAATGTAGCAGATCCTTGACTAAACCTCTCCCTAGAGCAAAACATGATCAACACCAGAATTCCATGGGTGTTCGATTCATCACAATGTAACTAGATTATTGACTCTAGTGCATGCGGGAGACTGTTGGAAATATGTCCTAGAGGCAATAATAAAAGCATTATTATTATATTTCCTTATTCATGATAATTGTCTTTTATTTATGCTATAATTGTGTTATCCGGAAATCGTAATACATGTGTGAATAATAGAAACCAACATGTCCCTAGTAAGCCTCTAGTTGACTAGCTCGTTGATCAACAGATAGTCATGGTTTCCTGACTATGGACATTGGATGTCATTGATAACGAGATCACATCATTAGGAGAATGATGTGATGGACAAGACCCAATCCTAAACATAGCATAAGATCGTATAGTTCGTTTGCTAGAGTTTTTCCAATGTCAAGTATCTTTTCCTTAGACCATGAGATCGTGTAACTCCCGGATACCGTAGGAGTGCTTTGGGTGTACCAAACGTCACAACGTAACTGGGTGACTATGAAGGTATACTATGGGTATCTCCGAAAGTGTCTGTTGGGTTGACACGGATCAAGACTGGGATTTGTCATTCCGTATGACGGAGAGGTATCACTGGGCCCACTCGGTAATACATCATCATTATGAGCTCAAAGTGACCAAGTGTCTGGTCACGGGATCATGCATTACGGTATGAGTAAAGTGACTTGCCGGTAACGAGATTGAACGAGGTATTGGGATACCGACGATCAAATCTCGGGCAAGTAACATACCGATTGACAAAGGGAATTGTATACGGGATTGCTTGAATCCTTGACATCGTCGTTCATCCGATGAGATCATCGAGGAGCATGTGGGAGCCAACATGGGTATCCAGATCCCGCTGTTGGTTATTGACCGGAGAGCGATCTCGGTCATGTCTACATGTCTCCCGAACCCGTAGGGTCTACACACTTAAGGTTCGGTGACGCTAGGGTTATAGGGATATGTATATGCAGTAACCCGAATGTTGTTCAGAGTCCCGGATGAGATCCCGGACGTCACGAGGAGTTCCAGAATGGTCCGGAGGTAAAGAATTATACATAGGAAGTGCTATTTCGGCCGTCGGGACAAGTTTTGGGGTCATCGGTATTGTACCGGGACCACCGGAAGGGTCCCGGGGGTCCACCAGGTGGGGCCACCTGCCCCGGGGGCCACATGGGCTGTAGGGGTGTGCGCCTTGGCCTATATGGGCCAAGGGCACCTGCCCCAAGAGGCCCATGCGCCAAGAGATAAGGAAAGGAAGAGTCCTAAAGGGGGAAGGCACCTCCTAGGTGCCTTGGGGAGGAGGGATTCCTCCCTTGGCCGCTGCCCCCCTAGGAGATTGCATCTCCTAGGGCCGGCGCCCCCCTAGGCTCCCTATATATAGTGGGGGAAGGAGGGCCTCTCACACCACGCCTTTGGTGCCTCCCTCTCTCTCTCCAACACATCCTCCTCCTCCATAGAGCTTGGCGAAGCCCTGACGGAGTACTGCAACTCCACCACCACCACGCCGTCGTGCTGCTGCTGGTGCCATCTTCCTCAACCTCTCCTTCCCCTTGCTAGATCAAGAAGGAGGAGACGTCACGCTGACTGTACGTGTGTTGAACACGGAGGTGCCGTCCGTTCGGCGCTAGGATCTCCGGTGATTTGGATCACGTCGAGTACGCCTTCCTCATCCCCGTTCTTTGAACGCTTCCGCGCGTGATCTACAAAGGTATGTAGATGCAATCCGATCACTCATTGCTAGATGAACTCCTAGATAGATCTTGGTGAAACTGTAGGAAATTTTTTGTTTTCTGCAACATTCCCCAACAACATACGTGGTTACAACAGAGATCCGAAGACTTGGGTCCTTGAGTGGATGACAGGAAATGTTTATCACGAAGCCAAAGCCTTTGATATCATTGAGCTCACTGGTGTGCCCACTCCTAGAGATCTCTATGAACCTGGCTGTCAGCTTCACAGTGAAGCTATGGAGAGCATCTTTCAGAAGCCTGAACCGAACATGAGTCAGATGCTCAGTATGATGAAGCCTTTGCCACAAGACGCTGCATATCCTAAGGAGTTCTTTGTTGAAGACCTGGAGTATCTGCCAAGGACCATCTATCACATTATAAGGCGAACTCTCTGGCCCATCAAAGGACATTCTCCACATGCAAAGCTGGAAGGTGCAATGAAGACTTTGGTCTTCTATATTCTTCATGGCAAATGCTTCAATGCATAAGACTTCTTCATCCGCCAACTTGCTGCATCAGGATCTGATCTTTTGGCTTGAAGTTCTACGCTCCATGGATAATGCGGCTGATTAAACTCCACTCAGCTATCTCATATCAGCCATCTGCTCGCAATCATCGGATCTTTCTGCCTGATGTGGATATGTCCGTTGAAGCCATTTATCCAGAGCCTGCCAAAGAACCTCTTAGTCTTTAGAATGCGGAGCATCAAAGTTTCACTCAGAACATTGAAGGAGTTGAAGCAGTCACTCGCTTTTATCGTCTGGTTGGTACTACACGTGCACCTCATCATGCTCTTATTGAAGCCACTGAAAGCACTATTGCCCAACGACCCAAGAAGCGATCTCGTGTTCTCAATGACCGAGAGCTTCTGGTTGCTCTTCATCAGAAACAGGATAGGCATCATGACTGGCTGAAGCGCCAAATGCAAAGCCTCTTGGTGGATGTCAACCGCATTCGCAATCTTGCCACCAAGAATGCCTTTGTTGCCCATGAAACATGTCGGTGTACATGGAAAGGGCTGACGCTTATGTGTTCTGAGGATGATCTTCAAGAGGATGGCTTCTCTGAACGTTTCAAGTTTGACTCCACACCTCCCCGAAGGGCTGTGCTGCGACGAACTCCATCTCTTGAAGACTCTGAGTTCTCTTCCTCTGCGGCAACTGTGAATGCCAGAGTGATCGAGGACGAAGATGATGCCACTTCACCGCCCCCTACTTCTGCACGCCTCGACACTGCCCCAAGTTCTTCTGCACCGCCGAACACCACCGACGACCCTGCTGCTTCACCTACTCTTCATGGGAACGAGTAGATGCTCTATGTCTTCAAACCTTTTTGGTCCTCACTGACAAAAGGGGGAGAAGCATATGAGTTTGATAGTCTTCAAGCGGGTCCATATGGGCGGTTACTTTATGTTTTGCCTAGTGTTTACAACTCTCGTTTTGATACATTTGGTTCTTTGAGTTGTAACACTTAAACTCGATGGTCGTCTGCTACTTATTTGCTATTTTGTGATGCGATGATAAATTCCGCATGTGCGACGATAAATTCCGCACTTAGATCATTTTGCAGACGTCCATTTTTCATTATGCATGTCATTATCTTCACATACCTTTCATGCATGATGAATTGTCATCATAAGTTGAAGAGGATCTCCACAAGTACAACCTGCCATGTGCATTTGCATTCCAAAAGCAAATTACTTATATGCACATCTTCAGGGGGAGCCCTTGCAACTTATGAAGACAATTCCTTATCCTTTACAATTTCACATATTATATTCCCCGTTGAAAACTTCAACTAGTTTTTCATCAATAACCAAAAAGGGGGAGATTGTAAGTGCATCTAGTGCCACCCCTACTTGGTTTTGGAGTATTGACGACAAACCTAGTTGAGGGACTAATGTGTTTGTGAGAATTGCAGGATAACACAGGTAGAAGTCCCTCATTGATTCGGTTTTCCTACCAAAGATGACCCCTAAAAATGTATGAAGACATTGAAGTCAAAGGTGGTAAGTGAAGACATTCACCTTGAAGACTATGACAAGAGAAGACATCGCATGAAGACTATGGAGCGCGAAGACTTAGATCTTTCGTAGTTCTTTTTCTTCTTTGTTGAGTCATAGGAACCACCGTATTGTTAAGTGGGGTCCAAGAAAACCAGTCAGAATGACTGAAGTGATGCTTAACCAAAATCCTATGTCTTCGAGTGAAGACTATGAGAGGGAATCTTGTTCAGAGTTGGACAAGTCAGCTTTGCTTGTAGCCCAAGTAAAGTTGTCGTGTGTGTTTGAAATCTGACCGTTGGAACACGTGTCAGTTCCTTAGTGACCCAGGGTCATTTCGGACAAATCAGGTCGGGTTGCCTAGTGGCTATAAATAGCCCACCCCCTACAACCATAAACGGTTGGCTGCTCAGAGTTAAAGTACGGCTTTTGTCGTTTGAGAGCAACCCACCTCGAAGCCTTTGAGAGAGAATTCCTTGAGAGGATAAAAGCCCTAACCACCCAGAGCCAAAGAGTGTTAGGCATCACTTAAGTCTTCTTGTCTGTGTGATCTGAAGACTTATTACACTTGAGGACTGTGAATCCTCTAGCCGGTTAGGCGTCGCATTCTGAGCATCCAAGAGTCATTGTGGATCGCCGGTGAACGAAGTCTGTGAAGGTTTGGAAGTTTACCTTGAAGACTTGCCAGAGTGATTGGGCGAGGTCTGTGTGACCTTAGCTCAAGGGGAATACGGAGAGGACTAAGTGTTCTGAGTTGTGTGCTCAGGACTAAGTGTCCGGGACTGAGTGTCCTCAGGTTTAAATACCTATCCGCCCTAACCAGATGTACAACTATCACAGCAGTTGGAACTGGTCTACCAAACCTTTGTCTTCTTCACGCACACTGGTTCTATCCTTCTCATCTATTTATTTACAGTTGGCTCTTGTAAAGTCAGTGCCTATTTGCGTTATCCATTTGTCTTCACTGTGTACCTGATCTTTACTGCCTAGCTACTATTAGTCAGTGTGGTTTCACTTCATTGAATGCTTGACTATTGTCTGTCTAGTGTAGTCTATCTTCCGCTGCATGGAAATAGGTTCATTTCTATCATATGTCTTCGAAACTTCCATGTTTTGAAGACTTTCATAAAAATCTCCTATTCACCCCCCTCTAGTCGATATAACACACTTTCAGGTCTGGTACACAGCATTGCATACATGACAGAGCCTATGGCTGAAGCATAGGGAACATCTTTCATTTTCTCTCTATCTTCTGCGGTGGTCGGACATTGAGTCTTACTCAACTTCACACCTTGTAACACAGTCAAGAACCCTTTCTTTGCCTGATCCATTTTGAACTTCTTCAAAACTTTGTCAAGGTATGTGCTTTGTGAAAGTCCAATCAAGCATCTTGATCTATCTCTATAGATCTTAATGCCCAATATGTAAGCAACTTCACTGAGGTCTTTCATTGAAAAACTCTTATTCAAATATCCCTTTATGCTATCCAGAAATTCTATATCATTTCCAATCAATAATATGTCATCCACATATAATATCAGAAATGCTACAGAGCTCCCACTCACTTTCTTGTAAATACAGGCTTCTCCAAAAGTCTGTACAAAACCAAATGCTTTGATCACACTATCAAAGCGTTTATTCCAACTCCGAGAGGCTTGCACCAGTCCATAAATGGATCGCTGGAGCTTGCACACTTTGTTAGCTCCCTTTGGATCGACAAAACCTTCTGGCTGCATCATATACAACTCTTCTTCCAGAAATCCTTTCAGGAATGCAGTTTTAACATCCATTTGCCAAATTTCATAATCATAAAATGCGGCAATTGCTAACATGATTCGGACAGACTTAAGCATCGCTATGGGTGAGAAGGTCTCATCGTAGTCAATCCCTTGAACTTGTCGTAAACCTTTTGCAACAAGTCGAGCTTTGTACCGTCAGCGTCAGTCTTCTTATTGAAGATCCATTTATTCTCAATTGCTTGCCGATCAACGGGCAAGTCAACCAAAGTCCACACTTTGTTCTCATACATGGATCCCATCTCAGATTTCATGGCTTCTAGCCATTTTGCGGAATCTGGGATCACCATCGCTTCTTCATAGTTCGTAGGTTCATCATGATCTAGTAGCATGACTTCCACAACAGGATTACCGTACCACTCTGGTGCGGATCTTATTCTGGTTGATCTACGAGGTTCGGTAGTAACTTGATCTGAAGTTTCATGATCATTATCATTAGTTTCCTCACTAATTGGTGTAGGTGTCACAGAAACCGGTTTCTGTGATGTACTACTTTCCAATAAGGGAGCAGGTACAGTTACCTCATCAAGTTCTACTTTCCTCCCACTCACTTCTTTCGAGAGAAACTCCTTCTCTAGAAAGGATCCATTCTTAGCAACGAAAGTCTTGCCTTCGGATCTGTGATAGAAGGTGTACCCAACAGTTTCCTTTGGGTATCCTATGAAGACACATTTCTCCGATTTGGGTTCGAGCTTATCAGGTTGAAGCTTTTTCACATAAGCATCGCAGCCCCAAACTTTCAGAAACGACAACTTTGGTTTCTTGCCAAACCACAGTTCATAAGGCGTCGTCTCAACGGATTTCGATGGTGCCCTATTTAACATGAATGCAGCCGTCTCTAAAGCATAACCCCAAAACGATAGCGGTAAATCTGTAAGAGACATCATAGATCGCACCATATCTAGTAAAGTACGATTACGACGTTCGGACACACCATTACGCTGTGGTGTTCCGGGTGGCATGAGTTGCGAAACTATTCCGCATTGTTTCAAATGTAGACCAAACTCGTAACTCAAATATTATCCTCCACGATCAGATCGTAGAAACTTTATTTTCTTGTTACGATGATTTTCAACTTCACTCTGAAATTCTTTGAACTTTTCAAATGTTTCAGACTTATGTTTCATCAAGTAGATATACCCATATCTGCTTAAATCATCTGTGAAGGTGAGAAAATAACGATATCCGCCATGAGCCTCAATATTCATCGGACCACATACATCTGTATGTATGATTTCCAACAAATCCATTGCTCTCTCCATAGTACCGGAGAACGGCGTTTTGGTCATCTTGCCCATGAGGCACGGTTCGCAAGTACCAAGTGATTCATAATCAAGTGATTCCAAAAGTCCATCAATATGGACTTTCTTCATGCGCTTTACACCGATATGACCTAAATGGCAGTGCCACAAATAAGTTGCACTATCATTATCAACTCTGCATCTTTTGGTTTCAACATTATGAATATGTGTATCATTACTATCGAGAATCATCAAAAATAGACCACTCTTCAAGGGTGCATGACCATAAAAGATATTACTCATATAAATAGAACAATCATTATTCTCTGATTTAAATGAATAACCGTCTCGCATCAAACAAGATCCAGATATAATGTTCATGCTCAACACTGGCGCCAAATAACAATTATTTAGGTATAAAACTAATCCCAAAGGTAGATGTAGAGGTAGCGTGCCGACCGCGATAACATCGACTTTGGAACCATTTCCCACGCGCATCGTCACCTCGTCCTTTGCCAGTGTTCGCTTAATCTGTAGTCCCTGTTTCGAGTTGCAAATGTTAGCAACAGAACCAGTATCAAATACCCAGGTGCTACTGCGAGCTCTAGTAAGATACACATCAATAACATGTATATCACATATACCTTTGTTCACCTTGCCATCCTTCTTATCCGCCAAATACTTGGGGAAGTTCCACTTCCAGTGTCCAGTCTGCTTGCAGTAGAAGCACTCAGTTTCAGGCTTAGGTCCAGATTTGGGTTTCTTCTCCTGAGCAGTAACTTGCTTACTGTTCTTCTTGAAGTTCCCCTTCTTCTTCCCTTTGCCCTTTTTCTTGAAACTGGCGGTCTTGTTGACCATCAACACTTGATGCTCCTTCTTGATTTCTACCTCCGCAGCCTTTAGCATTGCGAAGAGCTCGGGAATTGTCTTATCCATCCCTTGCATGTTATAGTTCATCACGAAGCTCTTGTAGCTTGGTGGCAGTGATTGAAGAACTCTGTCAATGACACTATCAACAAGAAGATTAACTCCCAGTTGAGTCAAGTGATTATGATACCCAGACATTTTGAGTATATGTTCACTGACAGAACTATTCTCCTCAACCTTGCAGCTATAGAATTTATTGGAGACTTCATATTTCTCAATCCGGGCATTTGCTTGAAATATTAACTTCAACTCCTGGACATCTCATATGCTCCATGACGTTCAAAACGTCGTTGAAGTCCCGATTCTAAGCCGTAAAGCATGGAACACTGAACTATCGAGTAGTCATCAGCTTTGCTCTGCCAGATGTTCATAACATCTGGTGTTGCTCCAGCAGCAGGCCTGGCACCTAGCGGTGCTTCCAGGACAATTCTTCTGTGCAGCAATGAGGATAATCCTCAAGTTACGGACCCAGTCCGTGTAATTGCTACCATCATCTTTCAACTTTGCTTTCTCAAGGAACGCATTAAAATTCAACGGAACAACAGCACGGGCCATCTATCTACAATCAAACATAGACAAGCAAGATACTATCAGGTACTAAGTTCATGATAAATTTAAGTTCAATTAATCATATTACTTAAGAACTCCCACTTAGAAAGACATCCCTCTAATCTTCTAAGTGATCACGTGATCCAAATCAACTAAACCATAACCGATCATCACGTGAAATGGAGTAGCTTTCAATGGTGAACATCAATATGTTGATCATATCTACTATATGATTCACGCTCGACCTTTCGATCTCAGTGTTCCGAGGCCATATCTGCATATGCTAGGCTCGTCAAGTTTAACTTGAGTATTTTGCGTGTGCAAAACTGGCTTGCACCCGTTGTAGATGGATGTAGAGCTTATCACACCCGATCATCACGTGGTGTCTGGGCACGACGAACTTTGGCAACGGTGCATACTCAGGGAGAACACTTTTATCTTGAAATTTAGTGAGAGATCATCTTATAATGCTACTGTCAATCAAAGCAAGATAAGATGCATAAAAGATAACCATCACATGCAATCAATATAAGTGATATGATATGGCCATCATCATCTTGTGCTTGTGATCTCCATCCCCGAAGCACCGTCATGATCACCATCGTCACCGGTGTGACACCTTGATCACCATCATAGCATCGTTGTCGTCTCGCCAATCTTATGCTTCCACGACTATCGCTACCGCTTAGTGATAAAGTAAAGCATTACAGCGCAATTGCATTGCATACAATAAAGCGACAACCATATGGCTCCTGCCAGTTGTCGATAACTCGGTTACAAAACATGATCATCTCATACAATATAATTTAGCATCATGTCTTGACCATATCACATCACAACATGCCCTGCAAAAACAAGTTAGACGTCCTCTACTTTGTTGTTGCAAGTTTTACGTGGCTGCTACGGGCTTAGCAAGAACTATTCTTACCTACGCATCAAAACCATAATGATAGTTTGTCAAGTTGGTGCTGTTTTAACCTTCGCAAGGACCGGGCGTAGCCACACTTGGTTCAACTAAAGTTGGAGAAACTGACACCCGCCAGCCACCTGTGTGCAAAGCACGTCGGTAGAACCAGTCTTGCGTAAGCGTACGCATAATGTCGGTCCGGGCCGCTTCATCCAACAATACCGCCGAACCAAAGTATGACATGCTGGTAAGCAGTATGACTTATACCGCCCACAACTCACTTGTGTTCTACTCGTGCACAACATCAACGCATAAAACCTGGCTCGGATGCCACTGTTGGGGAACGTAGTAATTTCAAAAAAATTCCTACGCACACGCAAGATCATGGTGATGCATAGCAACGAGAGGAGAGAGTGTTGTCCACATACCCTTATAGATCGAAAGCGGAAGCGTTAGCACAACGCGGTTGATGTAGTCGAACGTCTTCACGATCCGACTAATCCAAGTACCGAACGCACGGCACCTTCGAGTTCAGCACACGTTCAGCTCGATGGCGTCCCGCGAACTCCGATCCAGCAAAGCTTCACGGAAGAGTTCCGTCAGCACGACAGCGTGGTGACAGTGATGATGTTGCTACCGACGCAGGGCTTCGCCTAAGCACCGCTACGATATGACTGAGGTGGAATATGGTGGAGGGGGGCACCGCACACGGCTGGGAAAGATCAACTGATCAACTTGTGTGTCTAGAGGTGCCCTCCTGCCCCTGTATATATAAAGGAGCAAGGGGGGAGGCCGGTCGGCCCTCTATGGGCGCGCCAGGAGGAGGAGTCCTCCTCCTAGTAGGAGTAGGACTCCCCTTTCCTACTCCTACTAGGAGGAGGAAAGGAAGGAGGAGAAGGAGAAGGAAGGAGAAGGAGGAAAAGGAGGAAAGGGGGGTCGGCCCCCTAGTCCAATTCGGTTTGGGCTAGAGGGGCCGCGCGCCCTGCCTCCTCTCTTCCACCACTTGGCCCATGAGGCCCATTACTTCTTCCTCGTATTCCCGTAACTCCCCGGTACCCCCGAAAATACCCGAATCACTCGGAACCTTTCCGATGTCCGAATATAGTCGTCCAATATATCGATCATTACGTCTCGACCATTTCGAGACTCCTCGTCATGTCCCCGATCTCATTCGGGACTCCGAACTACCTTCGGTACATCAAATCACATAAACTCATAATATAATCGTCATCGAAACTTTAAGCGTGCGGACCCTACGGGTTCGAGAACTATGTAGACATGACCGAGACATGTCTCTGGTCAATAACCAATAGCGGAACCTGGATACTCATATTGGCTCCCACATATTCTACGAAGATCTTTATCGATCAGACCGCATAACAATATACGTTGTTCCCTTTGTCATCGGTATGTTACTTGCCCGAGATTCGATCGTCGGTATCTCAATACGTAGTTGAATCTCGTTACCGGCAAGTCTCCTTACTCGTTCTGTAATACATCATCCCGCAACTAACTTATTAGTTGCAATGCTTGCAAGGCTTAAGTGATGTGCATTACCGAGAGGGCCCAGAGATACCTCTCCAACAATCGGAGTGACAAATCCTAATCTCGAAATACGCCAACCCAACAAGTACCTTCGGAGATACCTGTAGAGCACATTTATAATCACCCAGTTACGTTGTGACATTTGGTAGCACACAAAGTGTTCCTCCGGTAAACGGGAGTTGCATAATCTCATAGTCATAGGAACATGTATAAGTTATGAAGAAAGCAATAGCAACAAACTAAATGATCAAGTGCTAAGCTAGTGGAATGGGTCAAGTCAATCACATCATTCTCCTAATGATGTGATCCCGTTAATCAAATGACAACTCATGTCTATGGCTAGGAAACATAACCATCTTTGATTAACGAGCTAGTCAAGTAGAGGCATACTAGTGACACTCTTTTTGTCTATGTATTCACACATGTATTATGTTTCCGGTTAATACAATTCTAGCATGAATAATAAACATTTATCATGATATAAGGAAATAAATAATAACTTTATTATTGCCTCTAGGGCTTATTTCCTTCACCAAGTGGGACACTCCATTCAACCGGGCGTTGAACATATTGAAAGGACTCTCAGTGGAGACTCGATCGTCGTATGGACGCGTGCACGGTGTCGAACACGGCGCCACGTGGAAGAAGTACTACCGTGAGACCACGAAGGAGAGAAAGGAAAGACGGAGGTTAACTGAAGAAAACATCGACAAGAAGGTTGAGATTGCGGTTGAAAAGAAATCATCTGAGACAGTCGCAACAGCGGTAGCTGCCGCAAAACAGGTGCTTGTAGATATGTCTACTACCTTGGTTCCGGCCGTTTTCAATTGGAGCAGGCAAAATCCAGAAAAAAATGCAGCGGACTTTCCCCTTGCTGACTTCCTCAGGAGCAGCTCGACTAGCGTTGCACCAGCACCTGCAGTTGCACCTGCTCCCGCACCGGCTCCTGCACCTATTCTCGCACCTGCACTCCGGCACTGGCTCCTGCACCTGCTCCTACACCTACTCCCGCACCGGCTGCTGCACCTGCTTCGGCACTGGCTCCGGAACCAGACGTGATCGGCGGTGCTTCATCTTTGGCTGAGCTCGACGCCCTCATGGTATCTGTCACACCGACCCCCTTTAATAAATGTATAATCTCCCGCTTTCGTTGCCTTTCGGATGTCTCACGTCGCAGACTTTTCTTTGCAGGTCGACGAAACCCCGTGCACCATATTGTACACCATCGGCGACAAGAAGGTGGACGTGGGGAAGGCGACGATAATGGAGCCGAAGGAATCATTGTTCCATAGCTGGCCGATCCCCCCGGAAGTCTTCAAGGTTTCCGTGGCCAGTGTCAAACCGGGCCACGAGAATTTGTCTCCTCCGGTACTAGTGGGGGATGACGACGAGACCCCGCGGCGGCTTGGTGATTGTTGCAATGGGTGGGTCCTATTGTGGCCAAAGAGTCTGCTTCGTCTGGAGGCGGCCGGGAGCACACCCACGAGCACGCAGTTAGGTATGAACATCAACACCTCACCTACTCCATTAGTCGTCGCTAGTGACGTCGCCATAGATGAGGATGAGGATGACGATGACACTCAAGAGTATGTCAATACTGGCGCCTACTTAGGGTTTGAGCGTCATGAGCTGGTGCCTGAATTGCCGCCTCCAGAGTCTGAACGTATTATTGACAACCTTCTGGTAGTAAAGAAGTCTAGGAAGAGACCGAGGAAAGGCAAAAAAGCTGCTTCTATGATCCAGCCGCCTCAGCAGCCTCGGGTTCAAGACCGTATAGATATCTCCGGTGCGGCAAAATGGCATATCCCCGATCAACCAATCCTACCTAAAGCAGCGCTAGGGGCCAGATTCGGCGATTTAAGGAGACTTCATGACGATGTGCTGCGAATAAAGAAAGGCATCATCGCCTCAAAAAATCCAGGATACCCACTCTACATGGTTAACATGCCGCGGGGATTGTCATACGTCGACACATTCCCCGTGGAGAAGTTCTTCCTTCGATCCGATTACATCTTCGACATGTTTCACTTGAAGACTGGATTTTGTGTTTGTCCTCCTTTATGCTTTGCACATGAACTACCTCATTGGGGTTGAGCAGATACCTCATATCTGTGTCGCTGACCCATACTTCATGCACAAGGCCTTCTTGGGAGTATGCGCAAAGCACTATGAATACGCGATGGAATCCATCGTCAATTTCATGCTCGCCAATCAGGACAAGGAGGCGATTCTCGTGCCTTATCATCTCATGTAAGTCATCTGTGCGGATATCCTTCCTTTGATTTCAATCATTCATTTGCACGGTGGAGGCTAATTAATTTGAGGTGTACTTATTTTGCGCAGCGGCGGGCGCGCCGTCCTCATCATCCTCTACCCCCGATACTCCCACACTCTTTACTTGGACTCATCGAAGAACATTAACAAAAAGTATTACACCCACATCAAGTCTGTTCTCGACAGTGCTATGTTTTACTACGGCGCACGGGGTGGAGAGGTCAAGGACAAGAAGAAAAAGGACGGCAGGCCCGCCTTCGGCCATGAGACCGACTTTTGCTGCATCCAGCAACCGAGTGATTCTCTTAATGATGGATTCTATGTCCTACACCAGATGCTGGAGTACATACAGGATCACCAGAACCTTCGCATGTCACCTACATCCGGCGATGCCCATATTCTGCAATGGGCAAAGAACTTAGGAGATGTCGAGGATCATCGACTTCGAGCTGAGTTCTATCACATCCAGCGCGAACTTGCCCAAATCATCATGAAGGAGGTCGTTGGAAAAACAGGGATGTTCTACGAAGAAGGACAAATGTCGCGGGAAGACGTCCAAGCACACGTAGCCGCTCAATGTCTCGACCTGAAGCCTTTCATTAAGCTCGGGGACTATCTCCCTGACTTGGATGGATAGCACGACATGGAGTGATTGTCGATATATGACAATGTGTCCATTTAGTCCATACTATCTGTATGACGAAACTTTGAATTATGCACGATGAAACTTTACTTGTGATGTAATTAAACCGTCCTCCTCGACTAGCGAAGATCACTCTAGTTAGAGCATTTTGGGTACGATGAACTTTGTTATTTATGCTTATGATATGTTGCTTCTATTTTTGCCAAGTCTGTCTCTTTCTGTTGCTCAACTATATATGTTGCATATCATCGATTCATGTGACAATGCAGGTGTATAGATCATCGATGGCGAAGAAGTGCTACGCCAGGAGTATACGACGAGTGGCCGGAATGTCAGAACCAGGTGTACCGGTTTCTGGTTTCCGAGCGACAGCCAGTAGTTAGTTTAGGTTTACGCAAAGTGATAGCTCTTCTCGCGTATGTCATTGTTTAGATGGATGACGATGTAGTTGCAAGTAATCGAGATTTGTATCGCTATTTTCGAGATGATGACGAGAGACCACTTTGTGTTGGATGATGATTATGATGATGACATGATTTGATGAGACTATTTGTATGTATATGCTATGATTACATTTGTATGTGTATCATATGCTAAAGATTATTGTATAAAGCCTATTCAAATACAAAATAAATATGCAGAAAAAAGAAAAAACTACTAAAATTAGCAGTAGCGAGTGGAGAAAAGTTAGCAGCAGTGCCACAGTAGCAGTAGCGCGTCCAGGCAAAGCGCACTGGAGCTATTAGCAGTAGCGAGTTTCCACGAAGTGCGCTGCTGCTACACTTGTATAGCAGTAGCGCGGGTGCACACGCGCTACTGCTACGGGTTAGCTGTAGCGCCTTATTAGTAGCATCGGTCCCCGCGCTACTGATATACCTAGAACCCGCGCTGCTGCTAGCCTTTTCACTAGTAGTGCCTGCTTCGCACCATAGTTGGGTGTTTCGATGAACGGCAACCAACATCCTCTACTGATGCAATTTTCCTTCTGAGTGTGCTCACTTACACAGAACTAGCATGATGATCGCTTTCATCCCCTTTCTTCTGCTCCCTTCGTTTCTGAACATTTTAAGTTTTTTAAGCAAAACTAACATAGGTATTGTTCTCCCATCCACGTTGTTGGAGTCTGTCATTGCACCAGAGTCTATTGAGATGTAGCAGCCAAGTGAAAAAAACAGTTTTCCTGGGACCTAGGTGTCCCAGAATAACTTCTTGAAGATCGTCTTGCACCTTCCTTGAAATTGAGCTCGATAAGCCGAGGCTACAATGTAGAGCCCGTCTACAGTTAAATTCCACTTAATGTCATCTTGTACAGTTTGTCTAATGCTACTGCTGGCGATCCTAATCACTCTAGCCATGGCCAGGAAATCATGCAGAAGAAAGGTGGTGTTGTCGTGGCCTGAATTGTTATGTTCTTTCTTTTCGAGTGTTTGAAAAGGCGCGGGAAGGAGCTCTTGAGGGTTGTGCCAGTGCTAGAGTTGCGTCGAATATTGTATACAAGGTAGATTACAGCTGGACTCTAAGTTGTATTGTGTTTAGACCAAATATGTAGTCGTGTAATAGTAGGACACTTGTATCCTAGGCTTCTCATATATAGTGGGGGGCAGACACATGATGTAATCTATGACAACATAATAGCACATGCACACAGGGGTGAGCAGCGGCGTGTGGCAGTGCCCGGGTGGCCGGGGTGCGGTATTGTGACGGTGTCACGGGAAGAAGCGCCCATAGTCATGCCCCGAAGATCTGGCCGAATTTGGTGAACCTCGTTAACAAATCTCGATGTCATGTCTCGTGTGATTGCTTAGTCCTTGGATGATTGATTCTAAGAAGTGGTGTCATGAGCTAGGTTATTCTGAGGTGGTGGATTGACCGAGAGGAAGAAGTGAGCACTGACAGAAAATTGCATGAAATGATCGCGATACAGGTGCGAAAATCGTCGGCGAGTTGTGATCAAAAGCAGAGTTGGTCGTGTTTTGATCTTCAATCAGCAATCGAACACGAGCAGGCTAGCGGCACATGGCACGCAGACACAGAATCTCGATGAGATCACAAGTGTGTGGCAGCGGCAACCCTAAGCAATGCGTGCGGAACTAGCAGGCAGCTCGATGGGCTGGCGTGATGGCAGACCACATGCAGCGGATGGCGGACCACACGATCCAGTCAAGCAGCTAGTGCTAAGGCCCATGACGTCCCAACAGAGAGCGTGTGGCTGGAGGCTGGCCGTGTGGGCTGCAAACCCTATTTGGCGTTGTAGGCACCCGTTATAGTGCATTTTGCTAACGAGCGCCTGCAACGCACACCCCCTGCCTTGATTTGGGCCGGCCCAGTTGCTTTCTTTCTCTTTTCCTAGAAAAACTGACCTAGGCCATAAGGTAGAAACACAGCAACCACCTAGAACAACCCACCACATGTGACAAGTTACTCATTTTTCTCCTTCTATTCTTTCTCCATATCGCGACCTGTTTTCTCGTTTTTCTCTTTTTTGGAATGGTTTCGTTGGTTTTTACGGGCCTGATGTGATAGTTTTTGCCTGCTTATCTATTAATTAATCGGGGAATTCTCATCTTTGTTACTACTGAATTCGAGATCCTTCGGGGCAGACTTCAAAAAAATCACTTTCAAACCAATTATCACAATAACTATATAAAAAGACAGATACACTAAAAAACATTTCCGTGATAATACGTGTTTGTCACACTAGGTCATGTTTTCTATTGTGTTGTACATTCGTGATGATTTTATAACATACTCAAAATAATTATACCTGTGCTGTCATAGAAGTGTTCCATAACAATACTCAAATTATGTCACGGAAGTGTCCACTTCCACTTCCCTCTCGCTCCCAAACCCCCCTGGCGCTACCCCTCCCATGGTCGCGAGTTAATTGCATGTTAGTGCCACACTTCTGCACCCACTCACGGATTGGTACCATTACTCAAAAGTTTTGCAATTCAGTACCAACTTAGGGCCTAAGTGGTGCAATTGTTGGGGAACATAGTAATTTCAAAAAAATTCCTACGCACACACAGGATCATGGTGATGTATAGCAACGAGAGGGGAGAGTGTGTCTATGTACCCTCATTGACCGAATGCGGAAGCATTAGCACAACGCGGTTGATGTAGTCGTACGTCTTCACGATCCGACCGATCCAAGTATCGAACGCACGGCACCTCCGAGTTCTGCACACGTTCAACTCGATAACGTCCCGCGAGCTCCGATCCAGCAAAGCTTCACATGAGAGTTTCGTCAGCACGATGGCGTGGAGATGGTGATGATGATGCTACCGACGCAGGGCTTCGCCGAAGCACCGCTACGATATGATCGAGGTGGATTATGGTGGAGGGGGCACCGCACATGGCTAAGAGATCAATGATCAATTGTTGTGTCTATGGGGTGCCCCCTGCCCCCGTATATAAAGGAGCAAGGGGGGATGCCAGTCGGCCCCTGTAGGGCTCCTAGTAGGAGGAGGAAAGGAAGGAGGAGAGGGAGAAGGAAGGAGAGGGAGGAAAAGGAGGAAAGGGGGGCGGCCCCCTAGTCCAATTTGGTTTGGGCTAGGGGGGCCGCGCGCCCTGCCTCCTCTCTTCCACCACTTGGCCCATGAGGCCCATTACTTCTTCCTCGTATTCCCGTAACTCCCGAGTACCCCAAAAAATACCCGAATCACTCGGAATCTTTCCGATGTCCGAATATAGTCATCCAATATATCGATCTTTACGTCTCAACCATTTCGAGACTCCTCGTCATGTCCCTGATCTCATCCGGGACTCCAAACTACCTTCGGTACATCAAATCACATAAACTCATAATACCGATCGTCACCGAACGTTAAGCATGCGGACCCTACGGTTTCGAGAACTATGTAGACATGACCGAGACACTTCTCCGGTCAATAACCAATAGCAGAACCTGGATGTTCATATTGGCTCCCACATATTTTATGAAGATCTTTATTGGTCAAACCGCATAACAACATACATTGTTCCTTTTGTCATCGGTATGTTACTTGCCTGAGATTCGATCGTCGGTATCTCAATACCTAGTTCAATCTCGTTACCGGAAAGTCTCTTTACTCGTTCCATAATACATCATCCCGCAACTAACTCATTAGTTACAATGCTTGCAAGGCTTATAGTGATGTGCATTACCGAGTGGGCCCAGAGACACCTCTCCGACAATCGGAGTGACAAAATTCTAATCTCAAAATACGCCAACTCAACAAGTACCTTCGAAGACACCTGTAGAGCACCTTTATAATCACTCAGTTACGTTGTGACGTTTGGTTTCACACAAAGTGTTCCTCTGGTAAACGGGAGTTGCATAATCTCAGGGTCATAGGAACATGTATAAGTCATGAAGAAAGCAATAGCAACATAATAAACGATCAAGTGCTAAGCTAACAGAATGGGTCAAGTCAATCACATCATTCTCCTAATGATGTGACCCCGTTAATCAAATGACAACTCATGTCTATTGCTAGGAAACATAACCATCTTTGATCAACGAGCTAGTCAAGTAGAGGCATACTAGTGACACTTTGTTTGTCCATGTATTCACACATGTATTATGTTTCTGGTTAATACAATTCTAGCATGAATAATAAACATTTATCATGATATAAGGAAATAAATAATAACGTTATTATTGCCTTTAGGGAATATTTCCTTCAGTCTCCCACTTGCACTAGAGTCAATAATCTAGTTCACATATTTATGTGATTAGTTCACATCTCCATGTGACTAATACCCAAAGGGTTTACTAGAGTCAATAATCTAGTTCACATCACTATGTGATTAACACCCAAAGAGTGATCATGTTTTACTTGTGAGAGAAGTTTAGTCTACGAGTCTGCAACATTCAGATCCGTATATATTTCGCAAATTTCTATGTCTACAATGCTCTGCACGGAATACTCTAGCTAATTGCTCCCACTTTCAGTATGTATCCAGATCGAGACTTAGAGTCATCTAGATCGATGTTAAAAAGCTTGCATCGACGTAACTCTTTACGATGAACTCTTTTATCACCTCCATAACCGAGAAATATTTCCTTAGTCCTCTAAGGATAATTTTGACCGCTATCCAGTGATCTACTCCTAGATCACTATTGTACTCCTTTTGCCAAACTCAGGGTAGGGTATACAATAGGTCTGGTACATAGCATGGCATACTTTATAGAACCTATGACTGATGCATAGGGAATGATTTTTCATTCTCTTTCTATTTTCTGCCGTTGGTTTGGTTTTTAGTCTTTACTCAACTTCACACCTTGCAACACAGGAAAGAAATCCTTCGTTGACTGTTCCATTTTGAACTACTTCAAAATCTTGTCAGGGTATGTACTCATTGAAAAAACTTATCAAGCGTCTTGATCTATCTCTATAGATCTTGATGCTCAATGTGTAAGCAGCTTCATCGAGGTCTTTCTTTGAAAAACTCTTTTCAAATACTCCTTTATGCTTTACAAAAAATTCTACATTATTTCCGATCAACAATATGTCATTCACATATACTTATCAAAAATTTTGTAGTGCTCCCACTCACCTTTTTGTAAATATAGGCTTCACCGCAAGTCTGTATAAAACCATATGCTTTGATCAACTCATCAAAGTGTATATTCCAACTCCGAGATGCTTGCACCAGTCCATAGATGGATCGCTGGAGCTTGCTCATTTTGTTAGCACCTTTTAGGATCGAAAAAACCTTCTGGTTGCATCATATACAAATATTCTTTAAGAAATCCATAAAGGAATACAGTTTTGACATCCATTTGCCAGATTTCATAAAATGCGGCAATTGCTAACATGATTCGGACAAACTTTTAAGCATCGATACGAGTGAGAAAATCTCATCATAGTCAACACCTTGAACTTATCGAAAACATTTTGCGACAATTCGAGCTTTGTAGATAGTAACACTACTATCAGTGTCCATCTTCCTCTTGAAGATCCATTTATTCTTAATGATTCACTGATCATCGGGCAAGTCAATCAAAGTCCATACTTTGTTCTCATACATGGATCCCATCTCAGATTTCATGGTCTCAAACCATTTCACAGAATCTGGGCTCATCATCGCTTCCTCATAGTTCGTAGGTTCGTCATGGTCTAGCAGCATGACCTCCAGAACAGCATTACCGTACCACTTTGGTGCGGATCTTACTCTGGTTGACCTATGAGGTTCGATAGTAACTTGATCTGAAGTTTCATGATCATCGTCATTAGCTTCCTCACTAATTGGTGTAGGTGTCACAGGAACCAGTTTCTGTGATGAACCACTTTCCAATAAGGGAGCAGGTACAGTTACCTCATCAAGTTCTACTTTCCTCCGACTCACTTCTTTCGAGAGAAACTCCTTCTCTAGAAAGGATCCATTCTTAGCAATGAATGTCTTGCCTTCGGATCTATGATAGAAGGTGTACATAACAGTTTCCTTTGGGTATCCTATGAAGACACATTTCTCCGATTTGGGTTCGAGCTTATCAAGTTGAAGCTTTTTCACATAAGCATCGCAGCCCCAAACTTTAAGAAACGACAACTTTGGTTTCTTGCCAAACCATAGTTCATAAGGCGTCGTCTCAACGGATTTTGATGGTGCCCTATTTAACGTGAATGCAGCCGTCTCTAAAGCATAACCCCAAAACAATAGCGGTAAATCAGTGAGAGACATCATAGATCACACCATATCTAATAAAGTGCGGTTACGACGTTCGGACACACCATTACGTTGTGGTGTTTCAGGTGGCGTGAGTTGCGAAACTATTCTGCATTGTTTCAAATGAAGACCAAACTCATAACTCAAATATTCTCCTCCACGATCAGATCGTAAAAACTTTATTTTCTTGTTCCGATGATTTTCCACTTCACTCTGAAATTGTTTGAACTTTTCAAATGTTTCAGATTTATGTTTCATCAAGAATATATACCCATATCTTACTCAAATCATCTGTGAAGGTCAGAAAATAACGATACCTGCCGCGAGCCTCAACACTCATCGGATTGCATACATCAGTATGTATTATTTCCAACAAGTTTGTTGTTTGCTCCATTGTTTCGGAGAACAGAGTTTTAGTCATCTTCCCCATGAGGCATGGTTCGCAAGCATCAACCAATTCATAATCAAGTGATTCCAAAGCCCATCAGCATGGATTTTCTTCATGCGCTTTACACCAATATGACCTAAACGGCAGTGCCACAAATAAGTTGCACTATCATTATTAACTTTGCATCTTTTGGCTTCAATATTATGAATATGTGTATCACTACGATCGAGATTCAATAAACCATTCACCTTGGGTGTATGACCATTGAAGGTTTTATTCATGCAGACAGAACAACAATTATTCTCTGACTTTAAATGAATAAACGTATTGCAATAAACATGATCAGATCATATTCATGCTTAACGCAAACACCAAATAACATTTATTTAGGTTCAACACTAATCCCGAAAGTATAGGGAGTGTGCGATGATGATCATATCAATCTTGGAACCACTTCCAACACACATCATCACTTCACCCTTAACTAGTCTCTGTTCATTCTGCAACTCCCGTTTCGAGTTACTAATCTCACCAACTGAACTAGTATCAAATACTGAAGGGTTTCTATAAACACTAGTAAAGTACACATCAATAACATGTATATCAAATATACCTTTGTTCACTTTGACATCCTTCTTATCCGCCAAATACTTGGGGCAGTTCTGCTTCCAGTGACCAGTCCCTTTGCAGTAGAAGCACTTAGTCTCAGGCTCAGCTCTAGACTTGGGCTTCTTCACTTGAGCAGCAACTTGCTTGCCATTCTTCTTGAAGTTCCCCTTCTTCCCTTTGCCCTTTTTTCTTGAAACTAGTGGTCTTGTCAACCATCAACACTTGATGTTTTTCTTGATTTCTACCTTTGTCAATTTCTGCATCACGAAGAGCTTGGGAATCATTTCCGTTATCCCTTGCATATTATAGTTCATCACCAAGTTCTAGTAACTTGGTGATAGTGACTAGAGAACTTTGTCAATTACTATCTTATCTGGAAGATTAACTCCCACTTGATTCAAGCAATTGCAGTACCCAGACAATCTGAGCACATGCTCACTAGTTGAGCTATTCTCCTCCATCTTTGTAGGCAAAGTACTGTCAGAGGTCTCCTACCTCTCGACACGGGCATGAGTATGAAATACTAATTTCAACTCTTGGAACATCTTATATGCTCCATGGCGTTCAAACCATTTTTGAAGTCCCGGTTCTAAGCCGTAAAGCATGGTGCACTAAACTATCAAGTAGTCATCATACCAGGCTTTTCCAAATGTTCATAACGCCTGCATATGCTCCTGCAATAGTTCCGTCACCTAGTGGTGCATCAAGGACATAATTGTTCTGTGCAGCAATGAGGATAATCCTCAGATCGCGGATCCAATCTGCATCATTGCTATTAACATCTTTCAATTTATTTTTCCCTAGGAACATATCAAAAATAAACGGGGAAGCTATGTGCGAGCTATTGATCTACAACATAGATATGCAAATACTATCAGGACTAAGTTCATGATAAATTTAAGTTCAGTTAATCATATTACTTAAGAACTCCCACTTAGATAGACATCCCTCTAGTCATCTAAATGATCACGTGATCCAAATCAACTAAACCATGTCCGATCATCACGTGAGATGGAGTAGTTTTCAATGGTGAACATCATTATGTTGATCATATCTACTATATGATTCACGCTCGACCTTTTGGCCTCCAGTGTTCCGAATCCATATCTGCATATGCTAGGCTCGTCAAGTTTAACCCGAGTATTCTGTGTGTGTAAAACTGTCTTACACCCGTTGTAGATGAACGTTGAGCTTATCACACCCGATCATCACGTGGTGTCTCGGCACGATGAACTTTGGCAACGGTGCATACTTAGGGAGAACACTTTTACCTTGAAATTTAGTGAGAGATCATCTTATAATGCTACCGTCATACAAAGCAGAATAAGATGCATAAAGGATAAACATCACATGCAATCAATATAAGTGATATGATATGGCCATCATCATCTTGTGCCTTTGATCTCCATCTCCAAAGCACTGTCATGATCACCATTGTCACCGGCGCGACACCTTGATCTCCATCGTAGCATCGTTGTCGTCTCGCCAACTATTGCTTCTACGACTATCGCTACCGCTTAGTGATAAAGTAAAGCAATTACAGGGCGATTGCATTGCATACAATAAAGCGACAACCATATGGCTCCTGCCAGTTGCCGATAACTCCGTTACAAAGCATGATCATCTCATACAATAAATATAGCATCATGTCTTGACCATATCACATCACAACATGCCCCGCAAAAACAAGTTAGACGTCCTCTACTTTGTTGTTGCAAGTTTTACATGGCTGCTATGGGCTGAGCAAGAACCGTTCTTACCTACGCACCAAAACCACAATGATAGTTCGTCAAGTTAGTGTTGTTTTAACCTTCGCAAGGACTGGGCATAGCCACACTCGGTTCAACTAAAGTTGGAGAAACTGACACCCGCCAGCCACCTGTGTGCAAAGCACGTTGGTAGAACCAGTCTCGTGTAAGCGTACGCATAATGTCGGTCCGGGCCACTTCATCCAACAATACCGCCGAACAAAAGTATGACATGCTGGTAAGCAGTATGACTTGTATTGCCCACAACTCACTTGTGTTCTACTCGTGCATATAACATCTAAGCATAAACCTGGCTTGGATGCCACTGTTGGGGAACGTAGTAATTTCAAAAAAAATCCTACGCACACACATGATCATGGTGATGTATAGCAATGAGAGGGGAGAGTGTGTCTACCTACCCTCGTAGACCGAATGCAGAAGCGTTAGCACAACGTGGTTGATGTAGTTGTATGTCTTCACGATCCGGCCGATCCAAGTACCGAACGCACGACACCTCCGAGTTCTGCACACGTTCAACTCGATGACGTCCCGTGAGCTCCGATCCAGCAAAGCTTCACAGGAGAGTTTCGTTAGCACGACGGCGTGGTGACGATGATGATGATGCTACCGACGCAGGGCTTCACCTAAGCACAGCTACGATATGATCGAGGTGGATTATGATGGAGGGGGGAACCGCACACGGCTAAGAGATCAGTGATCAATTGTTGTGTCTATGAGGTGCCCCTGCCCCGGTATATAAAGGAGCAAGGGGGGATGCCGACCGTCCCCTGTAGGGCGCGCCAGGAGGAGGAGTCCTCCTCCTAGTAGGAGGAGGAAAGGAAGGAGGAGAGGGAGAAGGAAGGAGAGGGAGGAAAAGGAGGAAAGGAGGGGCGGCCCCCTAGTCCAATTTGGTTTGGGCTAGGGGAGCCGCGCGCCCTGCCTCCTCTCTTCCACCACTTGGCCCATGAGGGCCATTACTTCTTCCTCGTATTCCCGTAACTCCCCGGTACCCCAAAAAATACCCGAATCACTCGGAACCTTTTCGATGTCCGAATATAGTCGTCCAATATATCGATCTTTATGTCTCGACCATTTCGAGACTCATGTCCCCGATCTCATCCGAGACTCCGAACTACCTTCGGTACATCAAATCACATAAACTCATAATACCGATCGTCACTGAACGTTAAGCGTGCGGACCCTACGGGTTCGAGAACTATGTAGACATGACCGAGACACGTCACCGGTCAATAACCAATAGCAGAACCTAGATGTTCATATTGACGCCCACATATTCTACGAAGATCTTTATCGGTCAAACCGCATAACAACATATGTTGTTCCCTTTGTCATCGGTATATTACTTGCCCGAGATTCGATCGTCGGTATCTCAATACCTAGTTCAATCTCGTTACCTGCAAGTCTCTTTACTCGTTCCGTAATACATCATCCCGCAACTAACTCGTTAGTTATAATGCTTGCAAGGCTTATAGTGATGTGCATTACCGAGTGGGCCCAGAGATACCTCTCCGACAATCGGAGTGACAAAATCCTAATATCGAAATACGCCAACTCAACAAGTACCTTCGGAGACACCTGTAGAGCACCTTTATAATCACCTAGTTACGTTGTGACGTTTGGTAGCACACAAAGTGTTCCTCTGGTAAACGGGAGTTGCATAAGCTCATAGTCATAGGAACATGTATAAGTCATGAAGAAAGCAACAACAACATACTAAATGATCAAGTGCTAAGCTAACGAAATGGGTTAAGTCAATCACATCATTCTCCTAATGATGTGATCCCGTTAATCAAATGACAACTCATGTCTATGGCTAGGAAACATAACCATCTTTGATCAGCGAGCTAGTCAAGTAGAGGCATACTAGTGACACTTTGTTTGTCTATGTATTCACACATGTATTATGTTTCTGGTTAATACAATTCTAGCATGAATAATAAACATTTATCATGATATAAGGAAATAAATAATAACTTTATTATTTCCTCTAGGGCATATTTGCTTCAGCAGTACGGTCAGAGGTGCGTATAAATGCGTATTGACAGTAATTCCGACAGGCTGGGCCCACCTATCAGGCGACATGCTGGCCGAATCGGCCCGCACCGCCCATGCCGCTCGTTGGCCGAATCGACCCGCGCCGCTCATCCTAGTCAGTGAGCGGCACGGGCGGCGCGGGCCGATTCAGCCAGCGTGTAGGTCTAGGTCTTCGATGTTAGCAGGGACCTAGACTACATGCCTCGAATGCAACCCTCCTATCAGGCGACACGTTGGCCGAATTGGCCCGCGCCGCTAATCCTAGTCAGCGAGCAGCGCGGGTGGCGCGGGCCGATTCGGCCAGCGTGTAGGTCTAGGTCTTCAATGTTAGCAGGGACCTAGACTACATGGGCATTGAGACAACCCCCCCAGTCATGTGCAAGCACCACTGTCTGCCAGCTGAGAGGAGGGTTGCATTCGAGGCATTTCACACTGGCAGGAGGTTCTTAGCCTGTTCAAAGAAGGTAACAATCATTGTAGCAGTCATTGCAGTAGTCTAATTGTTGAAATAGTTATTACTGCAGATATCCATTAGTGCTAGTTACACTCACTGCAATCATTGTTTATTGTCTCTACTAATTAGTGCTAGTTACAATCATTGTAGTAGGCTGTCGGTACATAATTCTTTAGTAGTGCATTGTTTAGTCTGGTCACTCCTTTCTGTGTATCATCGGTACTTAATTGACAGAGAGCTTTGTTAGGAGTGCATTGTTTAGTCTGGCCTTTCTTTAATTGGGCAATGTTAGTTGATCAAAGTGTCACTTCGTAGCTTTAATTGTGCATTGTTATACTGTTTTTAAATGCCTAGGGATTTCCAGTGTATCTGGTATGTTGTTCTTTAGTATATATAGGGTGAGTGGAGGCTTTTAGTAGGTCAAATTGGTCAATGTTTTATTCTGCTTGCTAGTGTTATTTGTTGCATTCTGTTGTATAAGTGGTATAAGTTGGTTGTTGCATAAGTGGTATAATTTGTCATGTTGGAATTCAATTATATTGTGAGAAAGAAAGTGAGAAATGATGTTGTTGATGTTGCAGGGAAATGAGAACTGTGGTTTTGTTCAATGGGTTGACCCAGAGTGGCCTCCTACAATGCAGAATGCTCTATTGAAGCTATGGGAGTTGTATTCAGACAGCATGAGTGATAGGAGGAAAGATAATCTAGATAATCCATTGACTATTCACCATCTGACAGAAGAGAAAAACAACCTGGAGGCCAACTATGACAAATTGGTTGAAGATGTGCATCAACTTTTCAATGCTCAAGAGGATAGGATGATGGATTTCGGCTACTTGCAGTCCAAGATGAAGAACACTGGGGTTAGCACCTCAGTTGTCTCTTATATGAGGAGAGATTGAGAAGAAAGATGCAGAGATCTTCAAGTTGCAAGAGAAGTATGAAGTGCTTATGAACATCACAGAGGCTCAAGGCACTGTCATCCAGAACCTGAAGCTCAACCATTTGAAAGAGAAGGAAAAGCTAATCCAGGAGCATCACAATGATGCCATGAATATGTTGCAAACTTAGGGTTGATGAACTCACTAAGTCTAATGAGAATTTAATCCAAGAGAATCAACAGATTGAGCTTCACATGGGTGATCTCAAGAAGGGTCATCAGAAGCTCTTTGCAGGTAGAGATCAACTCAAACTTCAGATTGCTGATTTGCTCAAGGCAGAGGAGAAGAATAAGCAGAAGCTGAAGGGGATTCAGGCCATCTTGGCTGACTGAACAATATGAAGATCAAGATCTAGATGAAGATGAAGAAGGGCATAAGTAGTTGACCTTTTGTGATGTATGGTGTTGTTTAGTTAACTAAGTTGAACTCTAGTATGTTGTGTAAGAACATATTTATTATGTTTAGTTGTGAACTAGGTTGAACTCCACTATGTTATGTAAGAATCTTTTAATTATGGTGCTTCAAGCTCTCTATGATGATCAATGGTGGTTCAAGCTGTCTATGATGATATTTGGTGCATCAAGCTGTTTATGATGATGTATGGTGCTTTCATAGTTGGTTTTTATAAGTTATATGATGATCTATGATGGTCTTTGGTACATCAAGTTATATGATAAGTGATATGTGTTATAAGTTATATGATAAGTGATATGTGTTATAAGATATATTGGCTCTGTCGATGCTGAGAACCCCTAGAACCTAACCCTAGGTCAAATTGGCGCTGTCGATGCCGAGAACCACTAGAACCTAAACCCAAGGTCAAATTGGCTTCGTCGATGCCGAGAACCCCTAGAACCTAAACCCAAGGTCAAATTGGCTCCGTCGATGTCGAGAACCCATAGAACCTAAACCTAGGTCAAATTGGCTCTGTCGACGCCCAGAACCCCTAGAACCTAACCTAGGTCAAATTGGCTCTGTTAACACCCAGAACCCCTAGAACCTAACCTAGGTAAAATTGGCTGTGTCGATGCCGAGAACCCCTAGAACCTAACCTAGGTCAAATTGGCTCTGTCGACACCGAGAACCCCTAGAACCTAACCTAATCATCAAATCCCATCATCAAACATTAACATTGCCAATAACATTAATCATCAAATCTAATCATCAAACATTAACATTGCCAATAACAGTAATCATCAAATCTCATCATCAAACATTAACATTGCCAAATTGATAGCATAACATTGCCAATAACATTAAACATTAACTCAGGTAAGATAGTTGATAGCAATTCAGTACACTCAAACATAATCATCCAACCAGTTTGACTTGTTGGTTCAATACACTCAAACATAATCATCCAACCATTGTTCAGGGCACATAACATTCATCAGGACATTGTTTAGAGAAACAACAACTCATGACACTCATTTGTTACCACTGGCAGAAAACCAGGCCATCCAACTAGTGTGACTTGTTGGTTCATAAGATGTAGAAGGAGCTGCATATTTTGGGGCAGTGAATGGCCTTGCACCACTAGTTAAAGGTTGTGATCTTGCACCAGACCTTGCACTAGACCTTGCACCAGATCTTGCAGGTGGGGGCTGTGATCTTGCAGGTGGAGGCTGCTACTGTGATCTTGCAGGTGGGGCATGTGATCTTGCAGGTGGAGGTTGCTATTGTGATCTTGCATGTGTCTTGCAAAAAGAAGTGAGATTGTTATTAGTAGTCAACATAAAAAATATTAACAAATGCACTAGTCAACTAATACAAAAGAAGTGAGATTGGTATTACCACATGCTTGTTTTTCCTCATAGCCAAATCTGGTTTCAATTGTTTCAGACAGTTGGTGTATCTATGGCCTTGGAGCCCACAGTTAGAGCATGTTATTGTGGCCATTCTACTGTTGTCCTTTGGCTTTGGCACTTCAAACTTGCCCTTGATCCTCTTCTCTTTCTTTCTTCCTCTCCTAACATGAAATTCCGGTGGCTCTATGTCTAGTCCAGGTGTCCTTATAGAGTCATCTTCACTAGGAACATGAAAAATCATAGGTTCATATGCCGCCAAGTAAAAAGTTTTTTGAAGAATTTACAAACAAAGTCCTTTGGAAACCTTTTATCCCTTTTAATTGTTGAAATTGCATGGTTGCATGGTATGCCACTCGGGTCCCATTTTCTGCAACCACATGTATAATTATCCAAGTTCATAGGGTGTGTTTGCTGCCCACTGATCACTTGCCATAAATTAACACCAGCTTGAATGGGTTTGCAGTATCTGGCCCTCTCCTTTTCCAGCTCTAGCTTCTCAACATAATGTGGTGTGATCTCCCAGAAAGCTGCGTTTCCTCTCTCTCTCTCCCCTCTGTCTCTCTATTCCTATGCCACCTCACCATTTGCTTGTCCTTAATACCATCAAGCATAGTCCTAATAGGCCTTTTCCTAAAATCAAGGATACGCTTGTTAAACACCTCAGATAGGTTGTTAACAACCAAATCTGTCTTGCAGTTAGTGTCAAAAGCATGCCTAGCCCATGTTTTCTTAGGAATTCCATTAAGCCAGATCCAAGCATCCTCACACTCATTTCTCAAATTATTGATAGCAATATTAAACTTATGTTCATTGTAAGCATAGCTGGCATTATCCATGCATTTCTTTAGATCTTCCCCCTAAACCAGCATTCTGGAAATTTGCATACAAGTGTCTAAGACACTATCTCTGGTGGCAGTTTGGAAATACTCTATTCACTGCATTTAGTAGCCCCTGTTGAAATTACACAGCAAACTAAGCTACTGACTACAGATATATTTGAAGATACACAGCAAACTATGCTACTAAAATCACACAGCAAACTATGTACTTGCCTTCTGTCTATCAGACATGATAGTATAAGGACCAAACTGGCCAACTTCTCCTTCTAGACATATCTTCAGTTGGTGCAGAAACCAACACCAATTTGTTGTATCCTCCTGATCAACAATGGCAAATGCAATTAGAATTTTTTTGTTATTGCCATTTCTGCCAGTGACAGCAAAGATTTGTGCACATGTGGTGAGCTTAATAAAGCATCCATCAACACTTGTTTTTGCAAAGAAAGAACCAATTAAGTCAGTACATAACAAAGAAACTAAAGCAAATGTGTAATCATGTACAAGTTGATGTGTTTATAGTAAATAAAGCAAAGAAACAACTAACTAACCAATGAAAGGTCTGCATCCATTGAGAAATACCTCCCTTGCTCCATTTAAGAAGAAAAACATTGCATGAAACCTTGGCCCTGGATGTGGTATTTTTTTGTTGCTTTAGGAACTAGAGTTGTAACTACAACCCTAATTCCAGGGTTTGTCTGCATGATGGTTGCTGCATAGTCCCTTAGCCTGGGATACTGCTTCTTGTGTTCTCCTAAGACAGCTTCCACAACAAGGTTTTTGGCCCTATAGGCCATGTGCTTAGGAACCTCAACACCATACTTCTCCTGGCAGGCATCACTCAGAGTTTGTATACTAGTGGTTGGATCAGACCTGAACAATGACTCATAGTTCTTTGCAAGCCACTTTGCACTAACCCTTGACGACTCTGTAGTGGTAGGGAAAGTGTGCTCCAGCCTCATTTTTTATAGCAAAAGTCTTTTCACCTTTGATCACAGTAGCAACAATGTAGAACCGACAATGCTCATTTTAGCAACATGCAATGATCCTTTGGTCAGAGTTTCTATGATATCTGAAATCTCTTGACTGTGAAATGTGCAAGCTCAACAGGGCATCTCTGAATTGTTGTTTATTTGTGAAGCACGTGTACTTACATAATTGCTAGTGTGGGTGCTCCATTTTGTCATCGAACCATATCCTAGGTTTTCTTTTTTGTGTCCTACTCTTCTTGCATTTCTTTAGGACAAATTGCAGTGGCTCATGCCCATCATCTTCACTATCCAGCAGCCAACCAGTTTCTTCTTCATCTGATGAAGGAGTGAAATCTGGCTTCACCTCCTTTAAAACACTAGAATGTGTTCTAGTGGTTGGGCACCTCCTAACTGGCAGCTTCTGCCTCTTCCTTGGAGGTTCTACCTGCAATTGTTGAGCTACCTCCACATTCACACTCTCATCCCTCTCTTCATCCCCCTCTCTTCCTCCTCCCTCTCCTCCATCTCAAACAGATCCCCAACCTCAGTGTCACCCTCATAATGCAGTTGTTCCTCCTCTTCTGACTCATCATCTGAATATTCATCTTCATCATCTGCTAGTTGTTCCTCATCTGCTTGTCTCTTTCCATCTATTATCTCTGTGTCTTGACAAATCTTGTACTTCTCCATGTAGTTGTCACTATCATATGCCCCTTCTGAATTATCACTACTGTAATATCCCTCCTCCAACAAAATTTCATCCTCCATCACAGCTTTCAGCTTTTGTTTACCTAGTTTTTTGCTCTCTTGTGTGCAAAAACGAGTAGCTTCAACATTGGTACTGCTGCTGCACTGACTATGAAAAACAACCCCTTGGTCATCGACATCAAGCACATCTGGCTCACCGAGATATACACAACTGGTGGTGCATAAATAATGGTTTGTAGTTCAGCATTTCTATGACTTGCAGCACTGTCAGTGACTGTTGCTCTAACTAACAGGTTCAGAACTAAAGTATGCTCGTGCTGCTTCTTAAGTTGATGTAATTTAATGTTTGTGTCAATCAAGTCTAGGCCATGCTCTCTTTTCTCTCCTATGCATGTGTTCTCCATGTGATACAATTCATCAGAGAATGTAAATCCTTGTGTATGCAATAGTGCATACAAATTCAGAAAAGTGACATCAGAACTGCATATCTTCCTATCCAAATTATGTTGGGCATCAAAGTGAATCCTAACATCCCAGATAGCATCATCCACACTACAAGTGGCAGCAAATTTGGACATTTTCAGTAACACTAACCCTAGCCCCAAATTGGAAGAAAGAAGAGAGGAGAGGGAGGAGGACTTACAACACTCCACCACATCCATGGGTCCAGTGATGGCTCGTGGAAGGGTTGGCGACCCATATCTCTGCCATCCGCAGGCGCTGCTCCATGGTTAGCGGGGCCTCCTCCATTTCTTCCTCGCCGCTCGAGTAGTACGACGAACTGTCACCGTCGCCCTTGGCCAGTCCTGCGTGTGCATCGGCCCTGAGGCTAGGAAGATCTCCGTACCCACCCACATCGCCACCGCTGCTCGAGCCGCCGCAGACACCACCACCGCCCGGATTTGCCATCGCCATTGCCAGTGAGGAGAGCGGGGAGGAGAGGGAGAGGGGAACGAGAGTTAGGGTTCGAACCGGCGGCTCGATTCGACCTAGCCCATTAGGTCGGACTCGTCCGAGTTAGCGAGCCGTCCACGCGTCGACTCGGTCAGCGTGTCGCCTGACAGGTGGGCCCGACCTGTCGGATACGCTGTCAATATGCGTTTATATGTAGCTTAGCCCGTTATGCATCACTTAGGCCCTGAGTTGATACTGAACTGCAAAAACTTTTGAGTAGTGGTACCAACCCGTGAGTAGGTGCTGAAGTGTGGTACCAACATGCAATTAACTCCATGGTCGCCGCCACCGACCCGGCGTCGCCCTCCCTCTCCTCTTCCGATCTTGTGAGCTACTCCCTCCATTCGGAATTACTTGTCTTGGAAATGGATGTATCTAGACTGATACATCCATTTCCAAGACAAGTAATTCCGAACGGAGAGAGTACACGATAGATCGACTTCCTCCCTATCCGGGTAGGTTCCCCATCCGCGGCCTCGCCCCTACGCCATTCCTATCGCCTCGCTATGCAGGCCCCCGCCAAACACCACCACCAGCTCCCGGCACAGGGCGCAACCATCCAGGCCCAACATGCGATCCTTCCTAGATCGACGATGGAGACCCTGATCTGAGGGAATCCACAACCGCACAGGATCCGCCGAGCACCACCGAGGCTGGCCAGATCGAGATCGCGGCTCTCCTTTCAGTCATCCCCTGATTGAACCACGTACGGCTGACTACAACACGAGCATCAACTTTGTGACTTCCTCTTAACAGAGGCCAGGCCATGGCTGCTGGGGTCCAAGTTAGTGTGCGCTGCGAGCCCTTAAGCAGCGCGCGTGTGAGCACTGCATCACTCCACCTCACCTCCCTCAAACCTAACCCCCTCAATCCGACAACGACCTCTGCCAGCAGCCCCATCACATCTCCGTTTTTCTCCCCGGGCTAGCAAAAATCTTAATCTTCTGCCGGAGCTCTCCTAGCACCGTCCACTTTCTTCCGTGGCCAGAAGACATGCTTTTCCTTTTTTTCTCTGTGCCTTTTTATTTTAATTGTTGTTCTCCCGTTGAATTATGTAGAGGAAGCACAAAGAGGCTTTTAGAACAATCCAGAAGTTCATGGGAACCAGCTGCTATTGCATGCAGGAAATACTACCTTGTTTACAGAACCAATGGATGACCAATAGTGCAGATATTCAGAATTTTACAAAGGAAATTTGTATGTACTACCACCTTCAATAATACATAAATACATAATGATACTGAATGGCTGATTGAACTAACCACACAACTATATTATGATAATGATACTGAATTGTTGTAATTTGGTTGTATGCTCAAAATTGCAAGCATTCTGCTTTATTTTAGGGCTTGTACGGATGTACCAGCAAAGCTATTTGAGATATGTCACAGCTAAATTAGTAGCCTTTTCATGCCCCTGCAAACAGTACTTTGCATTCAGTTTCCTATTGTATGCCAAGCCTATGCATGTATTTTGTACTGATCATTCTCTGTCCTCTCTTTGCTCGGACATGTGGTTTTTTGGTTATGTGTGTTTTTTGAACATGGGGTCTTTGATATACATAACATCAAATGAATAAGAGAAACCAAAAGAAGGTAAATGTGTTAGCCTGCTGCTGGCATCGAAGGAGCAGCTGCAGGCATAAACCATCTAGAGTTGGTTTTGTCGATTAAAAACACACATGTAATCCTTGTATGATACTTTCATCTATTCTCTAATTCACTTGTAGTATGAAATTCTTCACCAATTTTTCTTTAGGAGAAAATGCTTTCTTGAGAATTTAGGAGATGAGCGCTGGAATTATTATGATATATTGAGAAAGGATATATTGCGCTTAGAGCTTTCAGTTCATGAAGTGATCAACCTTTTTTCTATTCGTTGCCACTTTTTTAAACTTACATCCGGCATTGAGATACAATAAAAGTGTTCCTCGTCAGTTATTTAAGAAAATTTATAATTTGTATTGTTCTTATGCAGAAATCACAGTCTTTTATATCGATTGCAAGTTTTCTCAAGCTACTAAATTTTGACTTGTATAAAATTTCTCTTAAGATAAGCTTCTCCAATATAGTACTAATCTTTTTCTTGCTACTCATTGTGATTTTCAAGAAGGGACTCAACGGAGCAAAGGAAAGAAAGAGAAAGAAGAGAAGTTGAGAACACGACATAATCTTTAGATTAACTTACATTTGTAAATCAGTTTACCTTTGATAATTGCCATGGACAAAACAAGTATATTTTTTAATTGACATAGCACACCTTAGTCGAGAGGACCCATTAACATTGGATTCGATAGGTCATTTAATACGAGTAGAAAACACTTTACTGCAAGTTTCTTTCAACATGGCACCCGCAGGGTATGGGTATGAGTAAGCATGCCCAAACCCACACCCGCTCAATATTTTCTGGCCAAACCCTTTTTAACGGTGGATGTTTGGATTGTGGAGACAGATAGCGAATGGAGGAAGAAGATGGACTTTTGAGGTAAAAATAAGTCGACAATGTTTTCTTGAAAAATCAAAGCATGATTTATGCGTGCGGATTCTGAAGGTACACACTTGCACAATTAGTATGCAACAACTATTCTCGCAAAAAAAAGTGCGTAAGAACCAAAATAGTTTTACACCAGTAGCAACGCATGAGCAGTTCACCCGCAAAAAAAAAGAGCAACGCATGAGCAGTTCACCCGCAAAAAAAAAAAAAGAGCAACGCATGGGCAGTTGCCTATTGAAAAATAAATAAATGTTCGTTTTTTCGTAAATGAACTGATGAACCGGACGTCTCACCGGCATCTGCTCACCGGTAAAAGCCTGAACCAACGACAGTTCGTTTCTTGTAAACTATGCTAGGAGGAGATAATCAGGTCGCCGACGTGGACTATCCGACACCGCGAGCGACGCGACCACTCCAGAGCTCCAACGCGGAACGGCGATGTGGCGGGCGAGGCGGTGGCCGCGGCCCCGATGGTTCTCGTCCGACACGGCGGCAGTGGGCGCCGATTCGGGCAATCCGGCGCGGCGTCGGGTGGCGGCGCTTTGGGGGAACGGGGACCACGGCCGGCTGGGGCTGGGGGCGCTGGAGTCGCGGTGGAGCCCCACGGCGTGCCCCTTCTTCCTCACGCGCCCCGCCGACCCGCCTACCTCGCTCGCCTGCGGCGGCGCCCACACCCTCTTCCTCACCGGTACGCTCCCCTCACCCTACCCGTTTCCTCCTTTCTGACATCGCAATGTAAAGGATTCCGAGAGATTCTGACCTGCCGTTTTCTTCAGAGGGTGGGCGCGTGTTTGCTACGGGGCTGAACGACTTTGGGCAGCTCGGGATAGGCTCCTCGATGCCTCATACTCTGGTACTGGTTCTTGTCCGTCATACCTCCCTATGTTTGTGTCTACACTGTCAATCAAAGAAACTTCGGCACATTAATTCAAAGCCAGACGCTTCAGAAATACTAGCTGAGACAAATTAAATCAGTGTCTGTTCTGTTCTCTTTGCGAAACCAAGTCTGCTGTATGGAATATTTTTATGTGTACCGGAGATACAGATATGCATGAAAGTGAATAGCTATATAAATATTTCAATGTCAGTATAATTTTTTACACCAGATGTTTGATTCCTCCCGCTTAAGAATTAAGCAGATTGAATCTCCAATCCATGAATTTATGGCATCTATTGACATACAATTTATGTATGTTACAGTTCTTATTTGAGGTTCTCTTGCCTGTTTTTTATTATTTACCCTTGTAGGTCATTAGTCCACGCATCTGTGTTCTTCCAATGACAAGTAAGTTCTTCTTTTACATGTAGGACCCTGTTGAAGTCTCTGGATTTCAGGAGGAAATTGTACAAATTTCAGCTGGCAACCATCATTCTTGTGCAGTAACAGGTGAGCGAAAAAAGTAAGGTGCAGTTACGTGCCTAGGTTTGCTTTACGCTTTACCAGAAGAAGGTTAATGTATATATTGAGAAGAGAACACTGGAAACAGCAACACCACCTGTTGTATTATTGTTAGTATGGAAAATCTGACGGCTAGGGGCATGGATGCCTGATGGAGTTCCTAGAGCACCCAGTTGTAGTGTCCTAACAAATAAGGATTTCTCTACAAATCTGACTCAGATTTTTAAGCATGGCAAATCTTGCCATGCCCGCTAAAGGAAATTGCCATGCTCGTGACAACATAATTTGCCTTCCCGGACATCAGATTTGCCATGCTTAAAAATCTGACGTCATATTTTTAGCATTTCTGATAAATAAATAAGATGGAGCGAGCTGTCCATTAATTAAGTTTTTTTTTAAATTATGTTATGTGCCTAAAGCCCTACATCCGGGTATGTAAGGCCTATTAATCTTTTCTTAAGTTGAACTTGTTAAAGTTTGACCAAGTTTATACAAAAAAATAATACAATATATACAATACTCAATCAATACATTATGAAAACATAGTTCATGATATATCTAGGGATATTGATTTGGTAGTATAGATGCTGATTTTTTAGGACAACGATAATGGTCTTTATAAACCCAGATGTATGGAGTATGTGGCTGATTGATCAACCTTTACTAACAAATTGCCAAGTATCTTACCCTACTTATAAAGGTTGGAGTTGGTGGTGAGTTCACATATGGGATCAACAACCTTCACAAATAAGCAAATGCACTCCTGCCCTTGTGTGGACTAGCAACCTTCAAAAGACGTATATATAGGAATGTACTTTTAACTCACATGTGGGACCCAGGCACCCAGCACAAATAAGTAAATATGCTACGGTCTACTACTTTCATGTGAGACTCCACCTGAAAATCATGCTCTTGGTTTTAGTTTTCCTTCCCAACCAATTTTTCTAGTTCTATATCATAGCATAGGACAGCGAACAAATAATAATTCCAACCCCGATGATAGACCTCGTCCTCTTACCTGATCGTCGACCTTGTGCAGTCAACTTACTAATGCACATCATGTGTTTCAAATTCAAAATGTTGTCTCACTTTAAATCTTCAAAGGACCTACTATGGCCGTTTAAGATTCTCCAACGCCGGCCGCATGACCCCTCATGGTATTTTTGCTTTCTTATAATCGTGAACCTCACAATGGCCGTCGGACACCAACGTCTTTTGGTGATTACTAAGCCGGTGGGCTAATTCCTCATCTTCTTTATGGCTTCGTAGCTACGCACGGGCATTATGCTAGTGATCAAGTAATTTCGAGCTCCTTGTTTCTGTGTGGCGTACACAATATACTCTAGGTCTTCAACATTACATTGCAGTAGAAGCTCATTGTAAATATTAGTGGACCCTCTGTGGCTCAGTACTATATATCCATATATAAACAAATGAGACAGGCAACTATAAATATGCAACAGAAATATGCACTAATTGGGCTTCATTTTCATAAGAAAGGATAGATATCTGGAATTGTGCACTTTACCTGGACCTAAACTGTCCATCCATGCTGTTGAAACATCTTAATTCTCGTAGTACCTTCATAAGTTGTGTAGAATTATATAAGATTATTATTTAGTATTGATGATTGAGTACTGCAGTGCACCACACAACATGTTTCTTCACAAGTTAATCAGCATTTCACTGATACTTGAGACTACTATACAAACTGTAAACGTTATGAGCTCGAAATCTTCTACTCCCTCCTGTTCACTAGAAGCTGCCATTTGGTAACTTTCAAACTTTTATTATCAATGTCTTTTAAGTTATTCAGACAAGATACTTAAAAATCATATGCAACAATTTGTCTTGAAAATTACTGATAGCATATAACTTTTTGTTGGGTTTTGTAAATATATTACAATAGAAAATAGTAACCAAAGCTCTAGTTTGGCCACCATGCCAGTGTCTTTTCGAGAACTGGAGGAAGTATTCATTTTTTAACAAATTTATTTATTATTTATGATGTACATCAGAATTGTTGTGAAATCAATTCTTATTAATAAGCTTTTGTGCTATCTCTTTTCAACAGCGTATGGTGAGCTCTTCGTTTGGGGCAAAAATTCGAGTGGCCAGCTTGGCCTTGGCAAAAGTAATAATATTATCTTTTTTCTTTACACTCTTAGCATCATCCATGGTTGAACCCCCACTTAATGCAATATGTGATAATTGAATGTTTGGATTGGTTTAACAATTTGGCGTTATCAACAGTGTCTTGTTTTACACTGATGGGTGTGGGGTCATTTGATCCAACTAAAATCTGGAACATCAGTTTCCCTCAAAAGAAAAAAAATATCTGAAACATTTATGTCTAAGATCGACTTGTACATATTACTTGAGCACTTAAGCTCCAGTTTGTCCTACCAGTCTTTCCATCATCACCTGTAGCATCCTCATGCTTCTGTTAAGATTTACTGGGTATGATAGTCTGTTGTTTCTTTCATCAATAATCTTGCTATTAAGATGAACATTTGTCATCAGCTTAAAATTCTGAATTAAAGAGCCCTTCCTACTTGGTTTAGGTGCAGGAAAAGTAGTCTCTACCCCAAGAAAGGTTGACTACTTGGCTGATGTTAGAGTGAAAATGACTGCTTTGGGATCAGAGCACTCAATTGTTGTTACAGGTGAATGTGCTATGTATTTGTGTTATAGTAATAACTTGAATATTACTGCTTTTGAGCGTCTGAAATCCCCCTGTTATTTTCTTCTTAAGAGGATGGTGAAGCCTTGAGTTGGGGAGCTGCTGGTGCTGGTAGACTTGGACATGGCCATAAATCTAGCTTCCTGGGATTCACTATGACCTCAAAGTAAGATCACAAGTTTTTGCAGAGCACTTATTGTGGGCACACCATTCTATCTTCTGGGATAGCTCATGTTTTCATTTATTTGGAAAATATGGACATAGTAACACCTTAACCTTAAGAATGCAAAATTCTCTATCAGAAGCTGGCACTTATGGACTTAAAAGATAATGTTCATCTCATAACAAATTCACATGTCACAAACTTAATTGCCGAAGTTCCTAGTTCCAAGATGATGCAGTATGAGCTTGAGAAAATATCTGTGTGGTATTATGTTGGATATTTTACTGTAAAACATGTTTGATGGTTTAGATTTGTTTGCACTATGCTAAAGCTATATTTGTCTGGAAGGATTATTGATAATCTGATCTTCATCTGTGCAGTGAATATACTCCAAGGTTGATAAAAAACCTTGATGGTATCAAGGTATTTTGCTTTTAAGTTTCACTGTGTCCTGATCAAATAATGACCCCCTTCTCATTGTTCATGTCGTTACATTGAATAGATTAAAAGGATAGCTGCGGGAATGCTGCACTCAGCTTGCATTGATGGTAAGCTCATGGAAAAATTGTTTAAAGTAGTACACTAGTCAACTGCTGATCATGATTTCTCCATCTTATGTTCTCCTTGCATAAAAATTGCAGAAAAAGGTACTGTGTTCATGTTTGGGCAGAAGACTGAGAAGGTGGTATCCAATCAGGCCTCTTGGGACATTTTTTTACTGTTTTCATTGGCCATAAATCTGCTTCCTGGGATTTTCCCTGTATTTAACCCAAAATTACAGGTACTTGGAAGATCAAATGATGCACCTAGACCAAGTGTTGTTGAAGAGATACAATTTTCAGAAGAAGTTGCTTGTGGAGGTTATCATACTTGCGCTGTAACAGGTATCAGTTGTGCATGCAGAAATCAAAAGAGGAGCACTGATTTCTGTTGTTGGCAGTAATTTGTTAGATTGAATTAGATAAAAACTTTGGTCATATGCATTTGCATATATTTCTTGTGGAATAGATTCGGTCTCCAAATAAAGGACAAACCCAGTTCTAGAAGCTCCAACACCAGGTGGGGTCTAGGGAAGATCGTATGAGGCAAGCCTTACTCCTGCACAGTGCAATGCAGGGAGGCCGTGTCGAACCCAGGACCTCTTGGCACAAGTGGGGAGTACTTCACCACTGCACGAGGCCTGTCCTTAAGATACGGTCTCCAAATAAAGAAAACAAATTTCAGGAATAGTTATACACTGATACTGATATACATAACCCTTTTTGGGGGACTAGGATCTCAGGTCAAAATATCTTCATCTCTATATTGCACCTGGTGAAGCCGTGCAGACTGACAACATATCTGATCAGCCATGGTTTGTCCTAGATGTGGTGCTGGACTGGAACAAACTGGGTAACTACCGCCATGAAGATGGCCGGACGGCATGGAATGGGGGATTGAGCAGAACTCAGGTTGGGACAGGAGGAAATGAGGGAGATAACTGATTGATAAACTATTCTCTTATTGCTTCATTAAGTTTGTTACATGCTAGTCCATAAGTAAAGCGACTAACTTTGATCCACAAATCAGATCTCAATTCATACAAGACACTCAAGATCAAACCGTGACCCTTATCTTCCTAGTTAAATTGGACTGTTCCTAATTTAACTAGTCTTTTCTTAACCTTTCTATCGATAACATAACCTATCCAATGCCCTCACGGATATGCCCTATGTCCTGTTCCGCTGTGAACCCACAACCATAACATGTACAGTATAAACTTGGCATATATGGGTTTTCGTCAATAGCACCTTATGCACTTTAAAGGATTATGCAGCTTTAGTTTTACAAACTGTCCCTCTATTTTCTCGAATGATCAACTGAAGCAGTTCAAATTGAACAAATTGTGGGCTTGCACATTGTTAAATCTTTATGTACTTCATAGTGCATATTTTACATGAAATTTCTAATAGATTTTCATTGTGGAGTCTGCCCTTTTAACTCTCTTCAATTTTGTAGCTTAATCCTTAATGCTCATTTTACTAGCATAATTAGTGAATTGCTAAGCAAATATTTCTATCTCTTGGCAAGGGACATAGCTTGGATGGTGTTATATTTTTACAATTTATCAGTGACAACTATCAGTTTTATTCAACTGTTCCAAGGATCTGAAAATGGTGACATGGATACCCGTGATATTTTGCAGATCGTGGAGATTTGTATTCTTGGGGTTCAAATGAAAATGGCTGCCTTGGTCTTGGGTACTTCCATCTACTACTGCTTCTAGAAGTTTACATTTGTATCAAACTCTGGGATTGCTGACTTACATAGTATCGCTTCCCAGAGGTACAGGCATGGTTCGCTTCCCAGAAGTTGTAAGAAGTTCATTATTTAAGCTTCCTGTATCTAAGGTTGGTATGCAGTATGTCTAGTCATTGTTCAATTTTTTATTTATACTGCAATGTTTCTTCCCTTGCAAAAAAAAGGCTGCTCATTTCTTTCCTTGCAAAGAAAAGACAATTCATTTCTCCCCTCGCAAAAAGGAAAATATGTTTCTTGATTTCTGGCGAACCTTCACCGTCTACCTTTTGCAGGTATCCTGTGGTTGGAAGCACACAGCTGTAATTTCAGGTATCAAATTGTTTCATCATTTCTATTTTATGCTGGGTTCTAAGTTCTAATTAGTAGTACTAGCAAATTATGTTATGAAGCAAATACTTGTATCTTGACAAAGGGTGTCCATAAATAGGTCTCATTACACAACTTATTTTCATGGAATTCCCTTGGTTAGACAATTGTATCTCTCAATTATGTATAGCAAAAACAAAATAGAACGACAGTTCTAACTTGCACTGGGTATTGAGTTGAGGATATCATGTCACAGTAATATAAAATGCAGGGTACATACACATGGCTCGACTTAACTAGTTGTACACACAATTCAGAGAGACACAAAATCGCAATAGTAAAGGGCTATTATTGTTTCATTACATCTGCCTGACTTTCCAGCCCATTTTCTATGTCCATTTGAATGAACAACATATGTATTTCTTTTTTGGAAAGGAAAGCGGCAGGGAAAGGCCCTACTTTTTTATTTTATAATAAGAACCCAAATTCACACCCGTGAGGACTTGAAACCAGTTGCACCCAGTCTAAAGAAAGAATGGTGCTCTTCTATTCTTATGATATGCACCCTCTGTTTCTAAATATAAGACGTTTTGGCAGTTTAAATTAAACTGTCAAGACGTCATATATTTAGGAAAGGAGGTAGTACCTGAGAAAAGTTGCCGTGCTATCTTTAAATAAGATTTTATGGGTTGTCTTTTCTCTTCTGTTGCCACATTGCCTGTGATACTCAGAACATCTCAAAACATCCAGGTGAAGATATCTACACGTGGGGCTGGGGAGGTGCGAACGGTACCTTCTTCGAAGAGGGCCATTCTTCTGGCGGGCAATTAGTGAGTTGCTTGCTGCCACTACAACAATTTATTAGTACTTGATGCCGACATTCAGCATCTTTATACCTGCTTGCACAATTTCCATCAAATCATGTCGTATCGTAACAATAATTCTACATATCATCATGGTAACACTGCTCGTTTCACCTGATTCTGCTGACCAGTGCCTGCTTTGCAGGGGCATGGAAACGACGTCGACTATTGCGAGCCGATGATGGTAGAACTTGGCAAGAATGCAAGAGCTGTTCATGTATCATGTGGCTTCAATCATACAGGCGCGATACTCGAGTACGCGGAAAACTGACTGCTGTGCCATCTGCAGCACTTACAGTGCAACCAGGCATGTTTGGTACTACTCAGTCATACCTGCACAAAGAAAAAGAATAAGCTGACCTCGAACGAGTGATGAACTCGTAAAACAGAATTACAGGTTAGTCTAGCTGTATAGCCTTCTTTCATACATCTTCATTGTCAGCTTGTATCTATGATATTTGATGGCCTGTAAAGAAGTGGTGTTTGACGTCGCACAGGCTGTGATGTAAACGGCCAGTTGAAAATGTAAACATGATTTTAACTAAAATAAATCTTGTCTTGTACAGTTACAAACTTGCAATGTACATGGATCGTCCATTGTTATTTTTACATGGCGCTCAACTATCTCTCTTTGGTGTTGCGATTCCGTTTGACAACTATTTTCGGTGGATGTCGTGCTTTTTACGCGTCAGAATTTGAAGGGCTTGGGGCATGGTCAAATTAATGTTAAAACATATGCAAAGATTGAGTTAATATGCTACTTATGGTCTTTGCCTTGTTCTTTGTGCATAGGAATGTAAAAAAAAAAGAATATTTGAGTGGATTGTAAAATTCCTTTGTTTTTACCTATGAAACTCAATCTAAAGGAGAAAAATACTACATTTTCCTATGGACACTTCCTTTGAATCAAATGGATGAATAATATCCCATAGGAAAATTTCTTATTCCTATGTTTTCATCCACTTTTCCCATGAATAATATCCCACTCGGTTGTAGGAGACTTGCCATGGGGTCATTGTTGAAAATATGCCCTAAAATCAATAATAGAATTATTATTATGCTATTTTCTTGTTCACAATTAAGTTTATATTTCTGTGCTATAATTGCAATGGTTCTTGAATGTGAGATTTGAAGAGAAACCTATTTGCATGTGGAAAGATAAACACCAATCAGATCCCTAGTCTGGCCTCTAGACTAACTCATGTATTGTTGATGATTCCGTTTTCCTAACCATGACAATGTTACTGTAATCTGTAACCATGGCAATGTAACTGTAATAATGATGATGATAATAATGAGAACACATGACTAGGGTAACAATGGTGCTGCATAAACCCAAGTTATGAAATATTACGAAATCACTTTGTCAATATGTTGTCGGTATTTTCGTAGTACAAAGAGTTAGCTTTTACTTGTGTACTTAGAGTATTTGATATGTCAGGACTGAGATTTGCTCCTCTAGCGATGAAGAGGTACACTCTGGGCCCAATCAGTCTTGCGATGTCCATCATCGCTTGGCCAAGTAGTGGCTAAGGTTTTAGTCACAAGGACATTGGAATACGGTAACGAGAAAAGCGTACAAACCAGTAACAAAGGACAACTAGGTATTGTGATTGAACTGTTGCTCATAGATATACCGTAAAAGTCTCTCCTAGATTTTTGTAAAGTATCGTCAAGTAAAGGAAATTATATGCTATAACAAAAGGTTCCCTTGATAAATATCTTCGTTGGCATGCGGGAATTATTATGGGTGTTCAAACCCTGCTAATAATTATTGACCGAAAGGTGTTTCCGACATGTCCGCATATTAGCAAACATGTAAGGTCACATGTTTAACGACTAGTGTTATGAAAGAGAGCTAGAAGACAATGGAGAATGAGAGAATGAGATCTAAAAGTTTTCCTTGAGGTCCTGGAAGTGTCCCCGTAGCGTTGGGAGTGTCCTGGAAGTGCCTGATAATGTACTCGAAGGCCCTAAAGCCACCAGAAGGCCCCAGAACCTCCCAGAACGTTATGTAAGGGTCCTAGTGGGCTGCCCCCTAGGAACAAGACCCACATGGGCGAACTGGTCCTGCCCCATAGGGTTTGCTTGGGGGGCAAAGCGAAGGGGAGTCCTTGGAGGGCTCCACCTCTTGGTTGGGCCGAACCATAGGAGGCAGCGGCTTTGAGGTGGTCGCGGCTCGACAAAGGCGGTAAAGGTAGCACCTCTTCCATAGCATCTGTCGTCGGGTAATTTTTGGGCCCTCGCGCTCGTCGCGCAGCTCCGGCCGCTCCGTGCCTGTCCAGGTATGCCGCCCACCACCGCAAGTTCAATCTGCTCCTGACGGGTCCTCGTGCCCGTGCCGGTGCCAGCGCGAACGAGGACGTCGAATCTGAGGCACGGCCAGCCCGCCACGAGCGACAGCGAGCGATGGATCTCGAGGACGCGCTCCTCGTGTCGGTCCTCCGTCGCTCCCTCACGATGGCCAAGATGGATGTGCGGCGGCTCCGCCGCAAGAATGCCAAGGCACTCTGGCTCGCCATCGAGTTGTCGAAGCGCGAAGCATCCAAGTAGGCGGCCACCAAGGCTAAGGCGGCCCGACATGTGAAGGAGCAGGACCGCCTACTCTGGAGGCTGACAGGCCAAAGGTGCTCTGACGACTCCGGTGTGACGGATGACTCTAGCTCGAGCTTCGACGACACCACATGGCTGCACGCCGACGCCTACATGGCGAGGCATACACTAGTGCAGAAAATCCTAGCTATGACGTGGCAAAAAGTGGCTTGCTGGCATGGGAGCCCAATGCCACTAATATGGCGACACTGTTAAAAAATAGTGGTGGCGTTCGTGCCCACGTCAGCAGTAATTTAGGTTCTTGTGGCGTGCAGCATGTCCCATGCCGGCACTATTGTTTCTCACCTAGCGGCGTCCCATGTAACACGCATGCGAGCAACAGTTTTTGCAGTAATTTTTCTTATTTGCACCATCATATAGCATTTTGCGTCTTGATCACACATGTAATTATATAGACCAATAGTGGCACAATGGCTAAACATAGGTAATTATATAGAGAAAATATCTGACAATCATCGCTCTCACAAACAGTTCTAGCTAGTGATTAGTCATTTGTCAACATGCACTACAAACTACTCCCTCCGTTCCTAAATATTTGTCTTTCTAGAGATTTCAACAAGTAATTACATACGAAGCAAAATGAGTGAATCTACACTCTAAAATATGTCTATATACATCTGTATATGGTAGTCCATTTGAAATCCCAAAAAGAAAAATATTTAGAAACGGAAGGAGTAATATTTAATACTTAGTTTACTTAAGACTTAGTACCAGCATCGATGGCGCAACGCGCACACTCTTTTAAATGATGTCGATGACGATCATCATCCTCAAGTCATGGTGTCTGGTTTTTCTGATAGTGACTATGACGGCTTATCCAACATAAAGATTCTTGCCAACGAGGAAGTTCTTTCACCCCATCATGCTTAAGATAATGTGACCTTCCATGTCCGCTACATACGCATAGGTGTAGACGGAGCCCCTTGTTGTAAGGCATACTCCAGCATAGTCCGCTTCATCAGCTTCAATGCCACAACTCAGAACTAGCCTCGTAGGCAATTTTCGAAGAAAAAAACTTATATAAATATGGCAACGATGTCAATTAAGTAGCCTCGCACATACTCTTGCAAGCATATCATACGTATTCTACATAAAAATCTCTACAGTTTGAAAAATGAGCATGTCATGCACAATTATCAAAAAGCATACACGTCAATTCACATATATCATCGGATTTTACACTAACCATATCATTGGATTCTACAGTAAGCATATCAATCAGATTGATTCTACACTAAGTATATCAATCAAATTCTACACTAAGCATATCAATCAGATTCTACACAACTAAGCACATCAAGCAAATTCCACACTAAACAAATTACTACACTAAGTAACGTACCATGACATGGCGGCCGATAATATTGATCCTTGTCAGACGGATCATGAATGGAACCCCGACGTAATCATCACATGATGGAAGGTTGTCCAAGAGATTGCATGTCTCATCATCATTCAACCTCATTCTTTGGGTAAAGATGGCATCGTCAAATGGGTCCTCATCATTATCATCCTTGTTAAGATAGATAATAGCCACCCCGGGCCTTTGTCCTTTGAAGAAGAAGCTGATCAATTCACCCTAGTGAGACGATTATAGGCGAGGAAACGATCCCATCCATCTCCTATCTGGGTCATCGTTAGTCCTTTCTCGACCTCCGAAGTGTAGGGTCCCCCAGGAGCCTCGAAGACTAAGGTTTCTTCGGTCAGCTCATTGAATTCAAACCTCACATTGCACGGGATGATCTGTGTAACAAAAAACAAGAACACACACAACATTAATGGTAATAGCAAAAAAAAAACAGATCGCCAGTTGAAATGCTCATAACCCTCCATGACTTGCATAGTTGACATGGTGATGGTGGCGTCATCTACAAAAAGAATCAATTGGACACTACTAAAAGAAATTCTACACTAATAAGTATAAAACCGATTTCTACACCAATACATCAAATTCTACTAAGTATAATCGGATCGAACACTACTAAATCAACACAAAAGAAAAAACGGCTTTTACATTAATAAATCAAATTCTACTCAGTATAATTGGATTCTACACTACTAAATCAACACAAAAGACCAGCATCCGTTTCTACACTAAAACATATTCAACACTAAAAAAGTCTACTCTAAATACAAAATCGGTTTCTACACTAATAAATCAAATTCTAGTAAGTACAATTAGATTCTACACTACTAAATCTAATTATACACTACTAATCTTATACATGAATAAACGAAACCCACGGATTCCATAGCATCCGCTAACGAGGGAGGCGCGAGGGAGGGGAAGAAGATGCGCAGGGGAGGATGGGATCTCACATGCTGACCTGGAGGTGGTGGCTGCCATGATCCTCCGGTGGCGACGGGCGGCGAGGTCCATAGGTGATGGCGGCGCCGCTGGTCGAGAGGGGAAGTGAAAAAGATGGGTGAATCAGAATGACTAAGATTTTTTGATTGGGAAAGGTAAATAAAAGATGGACTAGTGCTGGCGTGGGTAACAAGCTACTCCATAACAAAGTGTAGCCCACGAAAAAAGTCAGTAAGCATCTATCGCATGATAAAAAAGTACAACGCCAACACTAATGTCAAAACGACGACATACCAAATATGCCAATGCCACCACTATTAGGAAAAAATAGTGCCGACGATGGTTGGAAATGGTGCGCCGCCAACTAAAGTTGTGAGTAGCCATTTCTCTACTAGTGATAGACGCACTAGCGGCCGCAAGGGGCCAGAGAGGAAATGATGATTTCTTTCGCCCTTCTCTGTTTTATTTATGTTTTCAGTCATTTATAGTATGAGTTTGCACTGTCCGCCTATGAACTTTGATCTTTTCTCCGACGATGAACTATGATATTGCTGTATCGGATGAATTAAGCATGTCGTCATGTTTATGTACGTAGCATTGCATGGGTTGCATGTGTTTGAGGTTTCAGATATGAATCACGCGGCTGTTAGAGCAGGCAAATGAGGCGTGCACGATCACTGCATGCGGACACGCCCGGTACGAGCGGGTGTTTGAGGCTCGGATTTGCTATCCACGGTTGTGGATGCTCTTCCAATGTATGGGTGCTTAGATGAGGTGCTAAGTGCATTAAAGGTCTTAGGGCATGTCCAAGGGAGACTCGCAAATGTATCTTGTATATGTCTGTTTTTGTATCCGGACGTGGTCCATGGACATGATGCCGGAGTGAGACATTCAATGCTAATCACAAAGTATCCGGTTGGGAGGAAAAAAGTAGGTGTGGACCATGCATGTGGCGGGATATTAGGCCAACTCCAACGCACAACCCCAATTTGTCCGGCCGCATCTGTTTGGGGGTAAACGAACACGAATCGTGGCCCAACGCGCGGGAGCAAATGGACAAACGTCAGTTTTTGTCTGCTTTTGACCCATTCCTGATTCAAAATTGGGCTTCGTTTGCGTCGAAATATACTGGATGTGTGCCCTTGTCCTCCCCTGGCCTGCCCGCCAGGGAGACATACACTGATATTTCTCACCCCCTTCACCCTCCCCCGCCCCGCCCCCACCATAGTCGTCGTGTGATTGCCTGACTTATTAGGGATGATAGACTACTCATATCAGTAAGGAATTCCTTCTTTTCTGGGAGCCCATTCGGAAAGAACTTCAAAGTTAAGCGTGCTCAGCTTGGAGTAATTTCAGGATGGGTGCGCACGAATGAGGACAAAGTGCGCAGAAAAGACTAGTATTGATCTGTGGGGCCAGTCTAGATCCCGCCAGGAGTAACGACCACCGGCGGGTGTGTCCAAGGCATTACAAGTTGGTTCAGAGCCGACCTCGCGGTTACACGGATGTTTGTGGACATGTGCGCAATCATGTTGTGCATGACGTTTGTGACCCGTCATGGCACACTACAAGAAATATGTCAACTAGTGACCTTCTGTCAGTGACCCTGGAAGAATTTCTCATAGATCTATGACCATTTGAGATCAATTGGTCAAAAGCTGTTCGGGGGGCTCCAAACCCTAAACCATTGCGACCATTTTGGTTAAAAATGTCGTAATTTCCTTACACGAAATGGTCATAAAGCAAACAGCGCTGGTCCGCTACCTTATCTCTAGTTGTTAACGACCAATATAGACGGTCATAGTCTTGTAAATTATGGTGGGTTGCGATGACTAGGCGCCATCTCATCAGTTTTGCCTATGTGTCATGTCCATGTGTCAATTTTTGTCCTAGGTTGTGAAGCAACCTATATTTCTGTCATTCTCAAAATTCCCCAAAAAATCTCATAAATTCTTTGGGTCATATCTTCGTCAAATATGTAAAAATCCTTCCTTGCCTAGTTTAAAAATAATTCAACAATATTCACTTTTCCTATTCTGTTCACAATAATACTTTGTGAAGGAACTGCTATTTATATATTCTTGATTGCCCTCAAAATTTTTGGGCACTCTTTCCTATCCAAATCATTACCTCATGACAAAATTCAGCTCCATTTGCCTAGTAAATCTTCCTCGACAAATTTCCAAAGTTTTTTCCACCTAGAAGCATTGTGAAGGAAGTACCATTTTTATATATCCAAATGACATGAAATTTATACAGTTCCTTCATATGCCCAAATTATCATCCTCCTCCAAATTGCAGCTCAGTCAAATCATCTATGTGAGCCCAGGTTCAATTTATATTTTATGGCCAGATTGGCACATTGCAAAGCAAGTGTTATCCAGATCCCTCCTATTACCCTCAAACTTTTTGGGCACTCTTCCATACCCAAATCATTGCCACATGATAATATTCAGCTCCATTTTCCTGGTAAATCTTTCTCAGGAAATTTCCAAAGTTTCTATCTCGAGAGAAACTTTGTGAAGTAAGTACTAGCTAGGCTTACCCAAATGATCTGAAAATTTACCAGGGCATGACCATAGCTATGTAACTTACCTACACCAAATTTGAGCTCATTTCATTTATCCAATTTCTCTCGCTAATTTTCCCAAGTTTCTGTCCAGGGAATAACATTGTGAAGGAAGTATCACTTTGGCATGTTCAAATGGTATCAATTTTCTACAGTGCTTTCCTATGCCCAAATAACCACCCCCACCAAATTTCAGCTCAATCCATTCATTATTTTGAGCCCAACTTCAATATTCATATTTCTGTCCAGTGTGGTACTTTGCAAAGCAAGTACCACCTAGGCTCCTCCTTTTGAGCTAAAAAATTGTGAAGACAGTCTTCTTAGTAGATGATCATCCTCAGCAAAAACTCACGCCCATTGGCCACGTGCATTTCCCGTATCGCTAATCAAACACTTGGCTGCTAATTAATGTTTGAGCATAGTTCGGTCTCCTCGTGAGAATCTTATGTTGTAATTTTCTTCCTAGCACCTGCCTGAGGAGTACCCAGCCCCCCTAGACATGCCTAGGCCGTCCAGAACACATGACAATGCCACGGTCACGCGGTGACCACGCGGCGGGCATGCGAGTTTATGCCTCTGAGTTGGGGCCCTCGTCCACCATCCAAACCTCGATGTATCGCCACCAAACCATGTATTTATAATTAAATAGATACTTATATACCTAGAAATGATTTAAAAAAATAAAGAGCAAACTATAAGGTAGATGCAGTTCAAAATTGACCCACTTCCTGCTGAATCAGCATAAATTTGTCTTTTTCACAAGTGATGGATCAAAACTTTTGACACCCAACCATTTTGTCGATTATGCATTAAATATGGCCTAATATTTTAGAAACATGATTTGGTCCAATTTTCCAACAAATATATGGTAGCTCCTTCACACAAAAAAAAACTCAATTCGGGCACTCGAAAAATGGAAAATGAATTTTTTGTGCAAAGAAAATGAAAACTCCCTTAGGCTACATTGTTCGGAATTCCAAGATGCACCTTTGTGCACAATATGTGATCATTTGAACAAACTATGCCATGAATGTGGCCATAAGATTGATCATTTGACTTGAAAACCCTGAATCTTCATGCATGTTAGCTCATTTCCGAGAACACTTTTTTAAAATAATTGTCGTATTACAAGTTTATTATTTTTCCTGGAAACTTGATCACATATAATGACACAATGCGAAGGTTTTCCAATTTTTTTTGATTTTTTTGAATTTTTTATGCCCGTTTCGAAATGCGGTCAAAACGGTGGGCTTGACCGTTCCTAGCTAGTGGTTGAATCTTGGAAAACTTTTGATATTTCTCTGATTAAATAGATATGATGTACCTAGAAATGATTTTTGGAAAAATAAAGAGCGAACTATGAGGCAGCTGCAGTTCAAATTTGACCCGCTTCTCGCTAAATCGGCGGGAATTTGTCTTTTTCACCAGAGGTGGATCAAGACTTTTGACACCCAACCATTTGGTCAATTGTGCACTAAATATGACCTAGTATTTTAGAAAATTGATTTTGTCCCATTTTGCAACAAATATATGGTATGTCCTTCACAAAAAAAAACTCATTTTGGGCACTCAGAAAATGGAAAATGATTTTTTCATTCAAAGAAAATGAAAACTCCCTTAGGCAACATTATTTGCCATTCCAAAATGCACCCTTGTGCACAATATGAGATCATTTGAACAAACTATGTCATGAATATGGCCATAAGATTGATCATTTGACTTGAAAGCCATGAATCTTCAGAGATGATAGCCATGAGCTCCTAGACGCCGGTGGCGCGAGCCGGCAGCCTCTTTCGGCGCCATGGAGGAGGATGGGTGCATGGGCAAGAGGTCCATGTGAGAGCGTATGGAAAGTGAGAGGAAAGAGTGGTGGAAGAGAGGAGGGATTTGGGGGAGGAGATGGGGATTCGGCCGAGGATATGGCGACTTCACCTACCTCGTACTTAGTAGTAGCGAGGGGTATAAAACCGTGCTACTACTATCAACTTAGTAGTAGCGCGGGTTTATACCCCTCGCTACTACTATGGCATGTGTCGGGGGGCACGGTAGAGACCGCTTAGTAGTAGCGAGGGTTAAAAACCCGCGCTACTGCTAATTAACAGTAGCGCTTCTTTTTGTGCCTGCTAAGATTCTGTGTATAAGGTTTTCCCTAGTAGTGGGGGTGTATGTGATAGCTTGGCTTATTAGGGATGATAGACTACTCATATCAATAAGGAATTCCTTATTTTTCGGGAGCCCATTCGGAAAGAACTCCAAAGTTAAGCGTGCTCAGCTTGGAGTAATTTCAGGATGGGTGACCGACCGGAAAGTTGTTTCCGGGAGCGCACGAGTGAGGACAAAGTGCGCACAAAAGACTAGTATTCATCTGTGAAGCCAGTCTAGATCCCTCCAGGAGTAACGACCACTGGTGGGTGTGTCCGGGGCGTTACACGCCCCCCCCCCCCCCCCCAAATTTGTGCCTCTCTCGCCCATCGCCAGTGCACCTCCGGCCGCCACCAGGTAGATCTGCAGCTGCCGCCATCAACCGTCAGATTTGGAGCATCCAGGCGTCGGATTCAGCGCATCCGGCCGGCGGCGACCGCGGCTTGCCATGGATTGGCCGGATAGCGAACCGAATAGCCCCGCCAACGTCTCCGTGCCTCATGTAGTTATTGACTCCTCCTATAGCCGCTTGGATCTATCCCGTCAGCGGTTCGCCAGCAATGACACGCCCGGCTGTCGCCTGGGCTCGGCGCTGGCCCAGCGGCTCACCGGCTCACCGTTGTCGGTCATAAAGTGCGACGGTTACCCGCAGAAGGGCGTGCGCCGCGTTTCTACCACGCCGAAACATCCCGAATGGGTGTTCTTCAAGTGCAAAAAAATGGGCATGTGCTTCTTTTGGTTCGGTTGTGCTCACCAGATTCGACGCATTTTCGGTAGTTCATTGCTTGCTCAAATTTTTGTGTAGGAAGGATGGTATTGGGAACAAAAATACATCGATCTATTGATGGCACTAAAATTGATAGATGCTCGTGCACTCCTTGCTAGAATAAAGGCTAGAGATGAGAGTAGATGTGAAGCAACGTCTGCTTTTTCGAAATTGAAGAAAAAAAGTGTGCAAAGCTCGAGAAACCGCAGATCAACAATAAAGACATAAAGAAGATATTAGTCCAACCAGTGGGAGCTGGAAATTAGATATCTTTTAAAATGTCTAATTGTGCTTCTTGTTTTCTTTGGTCTTACTCTTCTATTAAAGAATTGATGAATTATGTATTCTAATGTATCAAAATGTCGTTGAATGAATAAAAGAAATGTGTTTCGGTGGCCAAAAAAATGTTTAGATAGGACATCTGGCCGGCCGTGGTGGATCAGATGCGTCCGCGCATTGAGCGTACGGCCAACGCATCCAGGAAAACAGCCGGACACCGCCCCATTGCCCTACCCAATCGGACAAAATCCGGACAGATGGACGCCCATTTGGGGTCATGCGTTGGAGTTCGCCTTAGTGGTTTAGTGTCCAGTTGGGAGGAGAAAAATAAGAGGAGGATCATGCATGTGAAGAGAGAGAAAAAAAGAAGAACCACAAGGAGGCTTTTGGTTGGTAAGTGGATGTCTGGACTCCGATATAGCTCCCCCATGTTTGTCTCGTTTTTGCCGAAAAACGGATGTCCGGACCATTTCCCGGACCGATAATGATATTGTTGGATTGCACAAGTGAACAAATATGTCCGGTTGAATATATACCGGTGTTCTGCGGATCTCCCTTGAAGATGCCCTTAGCAACTAAACTTTTTAATGCGGCATCCTTTTTAATGCATCGGTGCTTAGGTTTTCATTGCTAAGCTCCCTTCATTTAATTAGATGTAGACTCAGAATGTGTTTTCATCTAAGTATATGTGCTTATCATCGTTTCTTTCTGAGTCACCATACTGCTCTTTTTTTAATCATCTTGTCACATCAGATTTCTTGCTTAGTTGACAGCCTTAACATTTGTTGGTGGAGCATTGGAAGGAGCCACTAGTACTCGCTCTTGTGAAAGCAGGAGGTGTGCCTGCAACATGTCTCGCTCTTGCCTGCATGAATGGTGTCCCGGAGGTCCCACATGCCATGATCTCCCATTCCCCATGAGCAGAAAGAAAGCTTAGATAGAAGAGCTATAGCTCCTGCAGTCCTGCATCTGCATGGGAACTTAGCACGAAGACGACCCATAGCTTCGTCCATCCCTCGCTGTAAATTGCGCGCTCCTGCTCCACGTGCATGCCACGAAATGGCCTCAGAGTTTGGAGCACTCTCAGTTCGAGCAATATGCTTACTATTTTATCTTCTCGAGCACTCTCAGTTCGAGAAATGCAGCACCGGCCTCTTAAGTCTTTCCCAGTGCTCCACGGTGTACAGATGCTAAGGATGCCACATAGGCAGAAATATGATGTGGCAAAGCATTTAAAAAGGAGAGAGAGCATTATGATGACCTCAATAAAAACCAATGCTAAGCACGTGGACCTAGGCAAAAAGACTACCAACCAATACATGAAGGAGTTTTATTGCTAAACAATTAAATAAAGGAGGCTTAGCTACAAAACCTAAGCACCAATGCATTGGGGACATTAGTTGCTAAGCATTTTAATGCACTTAGCACCGCACTTTAGCACCAATGCATTGAGAGAGGTCTTAGACCCTCCACTGTGTAGGCCAAAATGAATGCCAAATTCACTTTTGAAGTATTTGGCATCGATGCCCTACATTGCCTGACCGGTGCCATGGAAATTTTTTTTGGCATCGAAGCACGAACTTGCTCCGGTGCCAAATTAGTCTAAGGCAATAAAAAATACATATCTCACTCTTCTGGCGCACAAACCAACAACTCTACTCAGCTGAGTGTGCTGCATGTGTTGGCTCAATTGGTTTTATATACATGTGGGCCCGTCTTTCAATCGATGCCAAACTATGAACGTTGTGGGAGCGGTGCCAAAACATTTTTACCTGGCATTGGTGTATACGTGGCCTGCTTTTCAGAAATTTAGCACCGGTAATGTAGTGGAAGGCCTTAGTTTGAAGCACTCCCAGTTCGAGCAATACACTATACGATGCTACTGTTCTTTATGAGGGTCGGTGAGGCAGCAGTGCGCCTTCATTAACTCGAAGAGGAACTTTCTTTGTTTGATCGGAAAATATGGCGATTCGACGTTCGGAATCTGCATTTCTGGCGCTAGTTGTCATGAGCCATAGGATGCCCACTGATGCGAAGATGCAGGGCTCAATGATGGATCCTGATAGACGCGCGAAACACACTTTGATGGCGTCTTCGATTTAACCCTTAAATAAAATACTCTCACCGTCTGAAATTACTTGACGCTTAAAAGAATATATCTAGACACTAGATACATCCGTTTGAGACGGAGAAAGTATCATATAAATTTAATTTTCAAGAACTCATGTCCAAACAAAATTGGGTTTTAATCCTTTATGCCACTAGTTGTGTCTTGATACTTAGTTTTATCATTAGGAATTTAAACTGCTCGAAAATGACATCGCTCCTTTTGACGCATGATTAAAAATGCTACTAGACACCATTATTGTCAGCTTAGAGCCCGTTTATCATGTTATATGATCAAAATACCCATTGGCCAACATGTCAGCTTTCCCTCTATCTCACTTTGATAAAGTGTGGGTCCTACTTGGTCCCCAACAACGTTCTTATTTTTCACTAAAATTATTCGCTTGCTTACTTCTGACAAGTAGGCCCCACATTTATCGCTGTGAAATAAAGCAAGCTGACATGTGGATGTAGTGGTAGTTTGGTCATATAACATGGTCAACGCGTTTGACCTGACAGTAATGGTGTCTAATGACATTTTTTAGTAAACATCTAACTGAACGATGGCATTTCTTAGCTGTCTAATAGTATTTTTGAGCAGTTGTAATTTCTAATGACAAAACAGAGTAGTGGGACACAACTAGTGACATAAATGATAAAAATCCAACAAAAAAAGGTCAGTGGCATTAATCTCTTGGAAAATTTATAGAAATAATTCTACTTCATAACAATGATGCCTGGTCTGACATTTTCTTAAAACCATGCATGAGAGCTGCATATGTATAACATATATAGAAGGGAGAAAAACGCCTACACAAATCATAACATAGAAAAAAATAGATCAATGCCCTAAATAACAAAAGGATCACGCCCATGGAGAAAAGATCTAAACCCTAGACTTAACCAGTCAACCAATTGTCCGGATGAACAAACTTGTGGTTGCTAGCGACAACCCAAAGCTTAGCTTTAACTTGGTCAGATTTCTTCCACCAACTATTAAAGAATCCATGCTAATCCTGAAACTTCCTACAACCTTTAATTCGAACCATGTCCAGGTTTTAGATAGTTGTTTTGCATTTTTCGTTCTGTTTTCACCAAATGTAAAATATTGTAATGTGAGGAATGATAAGAGTTTACAACCTGCAATACTAATTGAGTGAAATGACAACTGTGTCATGTGAAAAAAAATTAAAAGACATAACTAAATATTTTGCCAAGAATAGATAAATAGTTTAATCTTGTATTTTCTTAGATAAATTAATAACCTTCAATACTAATTGGCTTGAATGACATTGTCATGTCAAAAAATGAAAAGAGATAAATATATAATTTGCTAGGGAGAGGTAAATAGTTGAATCTTGTATTTTCTTAGATATATAGATTACAGTCACATATTCCATGTCCACATTATTTTCCCAACTTCCGATGAAACTCCAAAGTGCAAAAGCACCCAGAATTATTGGATGAAGGGTTAGGGCTTCTTTGGATTGCAGGAATTCGAAAATGTAGAAAAAAATTTGAAATTGAGATGTCGTGTGCTCCGCAATATGTGACTTTTGATGATGCACAAGAAAGAACCAAATGAATTTTAGATGACTGGTGACAGAGGGTAGAGAGGAATAGAGTGGAAGTGCATTGGACTTCTACCGAAAAAGGGTTTCCCCCCGCTTTGTATTCCAAAGCACCAACCAACAGTACAAATGCGATGCTGGGGCGAGCAGCACAACAAGCCCAAAGAAGAAAGGAAGAAGAAACAAATGCCAACAACGGCAGCTCGACTAAGCGCGGACGGCCCGCCACCACTACGCCCTCCAGAGACACACACCACGGCCCGAGGCTCCGAGTGCCGCGTACCAAGCAGCACCTCCAAGAAGGTATGCGACGTCGACGACGCTGCTGCCCGGACGAGTCCTAGGGTTTCCCCCGGTACGCGGAGGGAAATGGAGAATGGCTACCACCGACACCCTTCAAGAAGGAATGGTGGCACCCGCCGGTGTCACCGCATCGGAGCCGGACGAGCCGGCAAGGATTTCTCCCGCACGCCAAACACCACCGCCCATCCGGAGCCTACCAACCAAACCACCGCCCAGTGCGCCATCGAGGTTGCGCCGCCACCCATGCCGTCTCGCTACGAGCACCAACACGAGGCCGAGAAGACCGGAGAGAAGCGCCACACGCCGAGAGCAGCAGCACCAAGGCCGAGCGGGAGGGAACCACCTCCACCGCCGTCGTGCGAGAAGCCCACGCCTCCGGCACCGTCGCGGTAGCCGACCGGACACGGCAGCGGGGCAAACCAGGCCACCCCTGGCCCGGCCGGGCCCGAAGCGAGCCCGCTAAGCCCCGCCCGCAGTGCTGCAGCAGGCTGGCTTCGGCACCGCCAGCCCCCGTCGCGCAACGCCGCTCCCCCGCCGCTCGGGAATCACGCCGCCGACCCGCCCCGCCGCCGGCCCGGCCAAGACTAGATGGGCCCGTAGGGCCTAGATCTGGGCCGAACTCCGCCGCCAGGACGTGCTGCAGCGCCACCCCGCCGCCAACGACGCCGCCGCCGTCCAGCCGCTCGCCCACCCCGCGACGAGGCACCCCGCCGCCAGCAAGACCGTCGCCGCCGAGGAGCACCCCCCGGCGCAGCTCCGCCCCGCGCCGGAGAGCCACCGGGAGGGGAAAGGCAGGGGGGCCGCCGCCACCAGCGACCCCGGGGCCAAGCCGGCCGCGGGCGCCAGCGACGGCGGCCGGGAGAAGGGGAGAGGGGGGGCTGGAGGGGGGAGAGATCGGGGCGTGGCCGGCCGCCCGCGGGGGCGGCGCGGTCGCGAGAGGGGGAGGGGGTCTCGGTCCTGGGATAGTTTTCATATCGGTAGTACAATATACGTACCGCATTGGACTTCTCAAAGGAAAAATTAAAATGAGGTGTGAGCTCATATTGAAATTCTGTGGAATGGGTGACATAGGAAAGGATTCCAATCCTAAAATTGAAAGGGCTTCCATAGGAAAGTATCCTTAGGATTCAAATCATCCAAGATTCCTACAAAATCCTGCAATCCTTAGAGGCCTTTAGAGGGTGGTTTTGTATTGCGAGGTACTACAAAAAAAAATCTCAAACAATTCATGGGTGTGGATGCTATATATAAATTGATAAAAGCAAGAGAATTCTCTGCCAATATGATCTGATTTGTTCCATGCGAAAACACAAATACGATCAATTTTTTTCCGACCATGTTTGCACGAGACATAAATAGTCATACTTTTTAATGGGTTATTGTCTTGTAACATTCCTACAATATTTAATTGTTTCACATTTCTTGAATGGCCTGAAATACAATACCACTATTGGTTAATTTTAAATGGGTTAGTAAGGCTTATGTTTTAATTTAGATGGTTTCATAGGTCATGGTTCAAAGTATGACCAAGTAAAATAGTCCATGGTTTTAAGTTGTTTTTTTCCTCCAAAACTACATGCGCATAAATTTCCATGTTTTCTTTATTTTGTTTTCTAAGATTACAATATTGTACTCCCTCCATTCCTAAATATAAGACCTTTTAGTTATTCCAATACGGACTACATACGGAGCAAAATGAGTGAATCTACACTCTAAAATACGTCTATATACATCCGTATGTAGTATATATTGAAATCTCTAAAAGGTCTTATACTTAGAAAAAGAGGGAGTATTACTTATAGTGGTTCTCTAGAAGATTAAGCACTTGCAGGTAGGGTACAACATGGACACATACACATGAACAACCAACAAATAAAAAATCAACATGTTTTTAGCACCAATCTACACATATATAAAATAAATAAATCATCCTCTATTAAAAAATTAATCAAAGGCAAAATATTTCCCCCCATTCATTAATTAAGAGAGGAATAGAGTGTGTTACAAAATAGACTTCCAAAATACATAGGTCGTTACTCTCCTGGTATGATTGTACCCAACTTTTTTCGAACCCGTAGCCACCCAAAGTGATGCATCCTTCTTGATGTTGGCGAACAAGATCATTGAGTGGGTGGGTGGGGGGTCTTATGCCGGAAGGCCCGTGCATTTCTTTCATTCCACGTCCATGAGGTGAGTATGGTGAGGGAGACCATGGCCTTTCTATTTTGGGATATTAGCATCGGACATAGAGACCCACCACTCCTTGATTGAAAGCTTCAAGTGCCATGTTGTGGTGTCGATGTGAACAAGTTGAAGCTATTCCTTGATCATGTGGCGAAGCCTTATAGTGAAATAACATTCGAAGAAAAGGTGGTCCTCGCACTTGCAATGCGGGCATAATCCGCAATTTGGTCAACCCCGGTTGGGCAATCTATCGGCAGTCCGAATGCAATTTTGGATGGACAACCAAGCAAAGAACTTCACCTTCGGGGTGCCCAAGATTTCCAAACGGAGTCACTGATGATCGATCTAGTAGCTCCGAGGAATTGAGCATGACCGATCTAGTAGCTCTGAGGAATAGAGCTATTAATTCCTCCATTAATTAGATATGTTTTTTGAGGTTGCTTTAGCCATTGATAACATTAGTAATACCGTATGATATAACACCTCTATTAATAATGGTTGCTCAGATGTTGCTAACAAGCTGATCCAATCATGCTAATTCCTTCATCCAAATATATAGGCCTAATACGTTTTTTGAGGTTGCCTTTGGCCATTGATAAGATTAGTAATATATGGGTTATATGATACAAACATTTACAAACTCCTTTCACATACAAATTTAACGGTAACTTCTGTAACATGCATGTCATATTTATTGTTCTAAATGGTGATCAAAGACAACCTCAAAAAATATATTAGACCCTATATATGTGGATGGAGGGTGTACACTAATATAATTATATTCTAAACACTATCGAGACAAAAAGATCGAGAGCAGGAAGAAAGAAAAGGACAGAGATTCCCCTCCTGAAAGCCAAGCTAAAAGGGGCCGCATGTCCCCACCTCCAGGTCAAGGCAGGCCCTCTATACCAATCCATAAGATATCCCACTACCCTTTGTTTTTCCAGTATAAATCTGCGCCCAGGCCTCAGGTGAGCAACATGGAGATGAGCCTTCTGTACCACTAGTAGTGGTACTACTACATCTCCGAAGAATCTACAGAGATCTTCATCCCCAACTCGGCGGCAGGCAAGATCTAACGCACCATCCATTTCCTTTCCTCCTCTCAAGGCTATTGTTCTTCATGATGGAGCCTCATTTTTTTACTGGATGTAGTAAGCTAGGTGCGGATGCTCTTGATCCCTTGTATTTTCTCACCACTACGTATGTCTTGGATGTAAAATGTAAGTTTTTAAAGAGAGAAAGTTTATTAGTTATCTCTTGCCTATGTATAACTTTGTCAACGTCCATGTTTTTCCAAGTTCTAACCTCTATCTTTTCACAACAACAGAAGTATGTCCCAGAGATTAAGATAGTCAGCTGAAGATAAATGTTGTATCAGCTATTTCTTGTCTGCAGATAAAAATTTCGCCATGCATGTCTTGTTCTTCGAAATTCCAACCCCTATGTCTTCTTGATGCTCTAGCACTAAATCATGCACCTTGCTAGTTCTGTATTTCCCCGCTTCTGTTTAACCCTTATCTTTCTTATAGTGGATCTTAACTGATGAGTTCATGAAATGACCATGATGTAACATGTGCATTTGCTTGCATTCGTGCAGTGATTGTTTCCAAGATGGCCAGTGATGAGGATTCACTAGATGATCAAAACCCTAGATCTTGGACCGTTAGCAACACTAGTGCTGTGAGTTAATGCTACCTTTACTTTCAGAAAGGAAAGAGTGTACCATGCACCTACCGTTTTGATGTTACTATGTATTCTTTTTATTTTGATTTCTCAGATTAACAAGACAGAAGAAGCATCCAGCACGGTCCAGGATCATCACCCACAAAAAGCAGTAGTGAACTTCTTAAAGGATGAGAATACCACCAAAACGATCCATGAGCAATGGCAAGCAAAAGCTAAGGTTGCGTCGTAGCCTATAAGCCGGTGTTATCCCGACTGAGCTTTCTATTATCCCTAAACTCTCCCATATGCCTATAGTTAAATCATTTTCTGGCCACTCCTCATGCCAGAATTAATGTTCTTGACCTTGTAAGGCCTTTTCTTGACCTTGTAAGGCCCTCCCCTTACGTTTCTCGTGCCGCCGGGTGTCTCCAACCTCACACTTTCTCCCCCCTTCTATCCCTCCTGAGCTATCTCCATGCATATTTTGTCTAGCAATCTAGATGAGACATGAGAGATGATATTGGAATAAAAGTCTGTGGTAAATTAAATTTTTATTTCCATGTGAGTGCTACTATATTTTATGGCCTGATTTGTCCCTACAAACACAAAATATAAGTGAACATATTCATCAATCGCCTCTCATTTGAATATGGGTGTGTGTGTGATCTTGCAACTTGTGCAAAGGAACGGCTTTTCACACCTAGCTAATTGAGCTTTTAATTCTTGGGGTGATCATGTGTAAGCTTGTACTATATGCATGTGTGTTCCCATGGATGTGTGCATGGGGAGGCAGAGTGCAGGTTATCTTTTGTCTTGTTTATCAGGGCATATCAGGGGCGCAACATATATATGTAGGCTTTTCTAATCTTCTCCGGGGAAATCATTTTGTTGCATTAACTGCTTATACCTGCAGGCTTTTCAAATCTTCCCCGGGGAAATCATTGCATTGCACTACGCCACTACCTGCATATAAGTTCAGGCTTTCCTGCTGCAGACTTTTGTATCTCCGCATGTGGCTGTCAAACCGCTCGTGTGACACCACCAAATCATGCAATCTGATATGGTATCCAAAGTTTCAGGGACCGCTATTTTGTCACGTTCTCAAAAACAAATTCCACAATAGTTAAAATCTAAGCCGTCGAATGAGGAATGGACGGCTGGATGGTCTTCTTCTTCCTCGAACTGTTTCCTCCCCACGTCCGAATCTGTTTGAACGCTCTAATTTGTTTGAAGAAAGACTCCTACGTCCTTCCAGGCGATGGAGCCAGCCACTGAAGGCCAACCTGGCACTTGAATGCTCACAGTTCGCGTACACACACATGCACACAGTCACTGTGTAACACCACTGGCGCACGCTACCCTCGACGTGACACTTCCACTATTCCACGTAGCAAGCCTGCTGCATGCGCTGCGGTTCATGATCCATCTGGTCGTGCCGTCTACCAACTGATGGATGGCCGGATGGATGGATGGACGGACGATCGAGCGGACGGGTCGTAGATAGATTCCCCCTGCCATGGCCGTCCATGCCGAGTTACAGTGTACTTTGCCATGGTTTTCGGCCCGTGCTCGTTTGTGTATGTACGTGCACACACACACCCGTCATTTCACACATGTGCATGGCAGGACATGTCATGCACGCACGTATGGTGCGCGTACTGTTTGCCCACCACGGTTGCCAAAAGTACACGCGTACCGGCTAGCAGCTAACCATACCTTCTCCTCCGTGCGCGTGGGCGTCTGGATATTTGGTTGGTTCTGTTGGTGTGAATTCTACTCCCCAAAAAAGAGAAAATTACATTGATCGTCATGTGACGTTTTTTCTATGGTAGTATGTGTCTCATTAATATAATGAAAGTCCAAGCAAGAAATCATTATTGTCACACTTGACTTTGAGAAAACCTTTGATTTAATTGAACATGAGCTCATTCTGAATATCATGAAGGCTATAGGCTTTGATCAGAAATGGATTGGGTGATAGGATGCATCTTTGGTTTAGGAACTTTGGTTGTTTTGCTTAATGACATATCAGGGAAGATTTTTCGCTGCAAAAGGGGGATAAGACAGGGTGATCCTCTCTCACCTTTGCTATTTTGTCTTAGCTGCTGATCTTCTTCAATCCATTCTTAATGAAGCTATGAGGAACAACATCATCACAGCTCCCCTGAGAAGCAGCTCATGCCCTGATTTTCCAGTAGTGCAATATGATGATGATACAATTCTGGTACTGCCTGCTGATATCACTCGAGTGAACTAGATCAGAAATCTCTTGCTACACTTCACTAGACAAACTAGACTTAAAGTGAGTTATCACAAATATGTGATCATCCCAACCTATGTGAGTGATGCAAAGCTTGAAATCATGAAGAGCACTTTGGGATGTCAATTAGGCTCTTTCCCCTTCACTTACTTGGGCTTGCCTCTTAGCACCCATAAACTAAAGATTGAAGATTTTACTACCATGATGCAAAGAATAGAAAGAAGAATTTCAGGATGCTCAACCCTAATTTTCTATGATGCTAGATTGCAGCTTATCAAATTAGTATACTCCTCTCTACCAACCTATTTCATGCGTTCCTTGGCTTTGCCTTTGGGTGTAGTAGAGCAAATTAACAAGAATCTGAAACACTGTCTCTGGAGGAAATTTGGTTTTGAAGAAATGGGGACAACCATGATTGCTTGGGATTTAGTCTGTCAGCCAAAAACTTAGGAAGGTCTAGGAGTACAGGATTTAGTTAATCAGAACACCTTTTCTTCTCAAGAATCTTCATAAGCTTTTAAACAAGGAAAATCTGCCATGGGTGAATCTTTTATGGGAAACATAGTACTCAAATGCACCACCCACTAGTAAAATTAAAGGGTCTTTCTGGTGGAGATCACTTTTGAAATTTATTCCCCTGTATAAGGAAATTGCTCGATTCATTGGATCAGGGAAGACAATTCTTTTCTAGGAAGATGGCTAGAAAGGACAACCACTTGTAAATCAATAACCCGAGCTAAACTCTTATGCTATCCTCAACAAGATATTGGTGGAAGATATGCGTAACGGACATGAGTTTGTTGATCAGTTTCATAGACCTTTGTCCTCTCAAGCTCACTCGCAATTCGACTCCCTAAACTAGTCACTCAATCAGCTTAATCTTTCTGACGGGAATGACTCTTAGTCATACACTTGGAGCAAGACTCAATATTCTTCTAGGAAAGTATACAAACACATCATGGGCAACTCTGACTCTCACCGGCTATGGAAGTGTGCAAGTAGAATTAGAAACAAAATATTCTTATGTCTTGCCCTTTATGACAGAGTGAGTGCTAGGGGACTGCTTAAATGGAAATCTTTCATCATTCCCTCCTATAATTGTGCTGTGTGTAATGAAAACTGCGAGGAAAGCATTTTTCATCTCCTATGGGATTGCACATTCGCTAAACAATGCTGGCTTACAATTTCAAACAGAGAGACATTTCCTTCTATGATGAAGTGCTGCTCCTGCACCAAACTCTACCAAAGAACATTGCCATGGACATCATAATTTTGGGCTGTTGGAATATATAGATGGAAAGAAATGGGATATTGTTCTAGAATGAGGTGTCAAGTCTTAGGCCTTGGAAGTACAAGTTGAAGCAATATCTTATGCTGGTCAAGCACATGACCAAAGCTAAGAATCTAGATGCCCTAGATCAGTGGATTGAATATCTGTTTTGAGTAGCAGTCTCTAATTTCTTTCTTTCACATGTTAGAGAAAACTGGCATTGGTTAGCTGCAGATTTTTTCTGCATGTATTATGTTTGTAAATAATTTTACTTATATAAATGAAAATATAACGTAGAACAATTGGTCTACAGTTCAAGATTAAAAAAGTCAAGTTACAAGTCAGGTATACACTGACACGTGACAAAATTAAAAAGATAACAGAATATTAGTCTTTGCATGAAGGACCATCAGGAAAGAAGTAAAATAGAATCAAAAGTGAAGAATCCCCTGATCTTGACGCCAACGCCCGTCACTTGTCTCCAACACCAATGTAGCAGCCACGAAAGAAAAATATGATGGGTCACCTCTTCACTCGAGTGAAGGAAATATGCCCTAGAGGCAATAATAAAGGTGTTACTTATATTTCCTTATATCATGATAAATGTTTATTATTCATGCTAGAATTGTATTAACCAGAAACTTAGTACATGTGTGAATACATAGACAAACAGAGTGTCACTAGTATACCTCTACTTGACTAGCTCATTGAATCAATGATGGTTATGTTTCCTGACCATAGACAAGAGTTGTCACATGATTAACGGGATCACATCATTAGAGAATGATGTGATTGACTTGACCCATCCGTTAGCTTAGCACGATGATCGTTTAGTTTGTTGATATTGCTTTCTACATAACTTATACATGTTCCTATGACTATGAGATCATGCAACTTCCGAATACCGGGGGAACACTTAGTGTGCTATCAAACGTCACAACGTAACTGGGTGACTATAAAGATGCTCTACAGGTGTCTCCGATGGTGTTTGTTGAGTTGGCATAGATCGAGATTAGGATTTGTCACTTCGAGTATCGGAGAGGTATCTCTGGGCCCTCTCGGTAATGCACATCACTATAAGCCTTGCAAGCAATGTAACTAATGAGTTAGTTGCGGGACGATGCATTACAAAACGAGTAAAGAGACTTGCCGGTAACGAGATTGAACTAGGTATTGAGATACCGACGATTGAATCTCGGGCAAGTAACATACCGATGACAAATGGAACAACGTATGTTGTTGAGCAGTTTGACCGATAAAGATCTTCGTAGAATATGTAGGAACCAATATGAGCATCCAGGTTCCGCTATTGGTTATTGACCGGACATGAGTCTCAGTCATGTCTACACAGTTCTCGAACCCGTAGGGTCCGCATGCTTAACGTTCATTGACGATTGGTATTATGAGTTTATGTGTTTTGATGTACCGAAGGTAGTTTGGAGTCCGAGATTTGATCACAGACATGACGAGGAGTCTCGAAATGGTCGAGACATAAAGATTGATATATTGGAAGCCTATGTTTGGACATCGGAATGGTTCCAGATGAGTTCGGGCATTTTCCGGAGTACCGGGAGGTTACCAAAACCCCCCGGGGAGTATATGGGCCTTATTGGGCCTTAGTGGAATAGAGGAGAGGAAGGGAAAAGGTGGGAGGCGCGCCCCCTAGCCCAATCCGAATTGGGTGGGGGCCGCCCCCCTTTCCTTCCTTCTCTCCTCCCCTTCCTTCTCTCCTACTCCTAATATTTGGAAGGGGGAATCCTACTCCCGGTGGGAGTAGGACTCCCCTAGGGCGCGCCATAGAGGGCCGGCCCTCCCCCCTCCTCCACTCCTTTATATACGGGGGAGGGGGCACCCCATAGACACACAAGTTGAAATTACTGCGTTCCCCAACAGTGGCATCCGAGCCAGGTCTATGCATAGATGTTATATGCACGAGTAGAACACAAAGGAGTTGGGCGTGGGTATATACATATTTCTTGCCGTCACTAGTTGATTCTTGATTCAACGGTATTGTTGGATGAAGCGGCTCAGACTGACATTACACGTACGCTTACGCGAGACTGGTTCTACCGACGTGCTTCGCACACAGGTGGCTAGTGGGTGTCAGTTTCTCCAACTTCAGTTGAATCGGATTCAATGAATAGGGTTCTTTCTGAAGATCAAAAAGCAATCACTATACCATGTTCTGGTTTTTGATGCGTAGGTAAGAATGGTTCTTGCTCAACCCGTAGCAGCCTCGTAAAACTTGCAACAACAACGTAGAGGACGTCTAACTTGTTTTTGCAGGGCATGTTGTGATGTGATATGGTCAAAACATGATGCTAAATTTTATTGTATGAGATGATCATGTTTTGTATGAGAGTTATCGTCAACTCACAGGATCCATATGGTTGTCGCTTTATTATATGAAATGCGATCGCCATGTAATTGCTTTACTTTATCACTAAGCGGCAGCGATAGTCGTAGAAGCAATAGTTGGCGAGACGACAACGATGCTTCGATGGAGATCAGGGTGTCAAGCCGGTGACGATGGCGATCATGACGGTGCTTTGGAGATGGAAATCAAAGGCACAAGATGATGATGGCCATATCATATCACTTATATTGATTGCATGTGATGTTTATCCTTTATGCATCTTATTTTGCTTAGTTCGGCGGTAGCATTATAAGATGATCTCTCACTAAATTTCAAGGTACAAGTGTTCTCCCTGAGTATGCACCGTTGCTACAGTTCGTCGTGCCGAGACACCACGTGATGACCAGGCGTAGTAAGCTATACGTTCACATACAACGGGTGCAAGCCAGTTTTGCACACGTACAATACTCGGGTTAAACTTGACGAGCCTATTATATGCAGATATGGCCTCGGAACACTGAGACCGAAAGGTCAAGCATGAATCATATAGTAGATATGATTGTTGGGGAACGTAGTAATTTCAAAAAATTTCCTACGCACACGCAAGATCATGGTGATGCATAGCAAAGAGACGGGAGAGTGTTGTCCACGTACCCTCGTGGACCGAAAGCGGAAGCGTTAGCACAACGCGGTTGATGTAGTCGTATGTCTTCACGATCCGACTGATCAAGTACCGAACGTACGGCACCTCCGAGTTTAGCACACGTTCAGCCCGATGACGTCCCTCGAACTCCGATCCAGCCGAGTGTTGAGGGAGAGTTTCGTCAGCACGACGGCGTGGTGACGATGATGATGTTCTACCGACACAGGGCTTCACCTAAGCACCGCTACAGTATTATCGAGGTGGACTATGGTGGAGGGGGGCACCACACACGGCTAAAAGATCAAACGATCAATTGTTGTGTCTTTGGGGTGCCCCCTGCCCCCGTATATAAAGGAGCAAGGGGGGTGCGGCCGACCTAGAGAGGGGCGCGCCAGGAGGAGTCCTACTCCTACCGGGAGTAGGACTCCCCCCTTTTCCTTGTTGGACTAGGAGAGAGAGGGGAAAGAGGTGGAGGAGAAGAAGGAAGGGGGGGCGCCGCCCCCTCTCCTTGTCCTATTCGGACTAGGGGGAGGGGCGCGGCCCTTGCCCTGGCCGCCACTCCTCTCTTTCCACCAAGGCCCACTAAGGCCCATTAAGCCCCCGGGGGGTTCCGGTAACCTCCCGGTGATGAAGCTATGTACCTAGGGTAGGGTCATGGACCTGTCCTAACTGCCCTACCCAAGGACATCTCTAGAAGAAATCACCTTTCAATCGACTTGGAGGTGTTCCACTCGACAGACTCGAAGACACTCGACCAAGAAGCAATCACTCGACCAAGATCCAACCACTCGACGGCCAGGAGACCTAAAGTCACTCCACACACTAACGGTCGGTCATTAAGTAGCTTTTATGGTCATCATAGCACTTTATTACTAGCGTTACCAGTAACGCCCTGCCTTAATGTACATTGAACCCTTTGTAACATGGGCTGGCCGGGGTCCTGGCGCACTCTATATAAGCCACCCCCTCCTCCGAGACAAGGGTTCGCACCTCTGTAATTCATATTCACATAATCCAGTCGACCGGCTCCGGGCTCTGAGATGTAGGGCTATTACTTCCTCCGAGAAGGGCCTGAACTCATAAACCTTGCGTACTTACAACTTCTCCATAGCTAAGATCTTGCCTCTCCATACTTACCCCCCTAAACTACTGTCAGACTTAGAACCACGACAGTTGGCGCCCACCATGGGGCAGGTGTTTTAGCGTTTGTTGGAGGAGTTGCGACCTTTTCCGACCCGAATCATCATGGTTTTCTGCAGAGTTTCGGTGGAGGGCCACGAGATCCGTGTCGGCGCGCTCGCGTTCATCGTCGACGACTCTGCTTTGCTCCAGGAGACTCCGCTCGACGTGGACGCACTCCCTGTTCGTGGGGCAATGCACTTTAGCGCGTGCGTCCGCAGCGTTCTCCTACGACAACCGTCGACCCCCTACCGATCGGCTCCTGTGTTGTCCTCCCTCCCCGTTTCCCGCCGGCGCAAGCGCTCCGGTTGGTCGAGACTTCAGCGGTGGGTGAGACACGCGGTGGCACGTCAGTCGGCCACCCCTCAAGTCGCGGCAATCGAGCCTGACAAATCCCTCTACAGCCTGTTCGACCTGTCGACTGGCTCCACAGAGGCCGCATCCGAGTGCGACAGCAGCGACCCGGCGGCGGAGGTTCTGATGGTCGATGGACCGCCCAGTCCTCATGGTTTTCCCCGCACCAACGGAGGCGCCGGTGGAGGCGACCCGTCGCGTCTCCATGAGGAGTATCTTCCTGAGCCTCTCACGTCGCTGCAGAGAGAAGAACTTCGCCGCCGAAACGTGGATGCACTGCACACTCCTATCGTTGGAGAAACCCCCAAGGCTCGCGCCTTGGAGGACGCGCGCCTGGCAAACTTGGCCGAGCGCACTCGACTGGAGAATCTCCAGCGAGCACTCGACGAGCGTGCGCGACAACGGGTTCCCGAATCCAGTCGACGTCAGCTCTTCCCGCCCCCGCAGGTATATCGAACTCCGATTCAGAATTTAGCAGCTGCGGCCCGTATAGCGGAGTCGATTCAGCCTTCCCAGTCAGAGGCTGGCAGAGGCTTGCTGCAGATCAGAGCATTACTCCGAGCAGAAGGAGATCAGAATTCCGCTGTTTCTCAGTCGGGGAACAGGATTCACAGCAGACCCGTTGCCGCGGACACAGTCCAGTCGGCTCACAGCCCAAGATCGCCCCCGAGGCGTGAGGGACGTGGAGATGGGCGTGACCAGTATGGGAACCATGAGCAGTATGATCACCGAGTCGATCATGACGGTCGACGTCGAGTGCCCACGCCTCCCCCGAGGAGCTGGTCGTATGTGCCTCGCCAGCAGGATGATAGGTGCCCTCATAGTGGTGGGCGAAGGATTCCAGTCGACCCCAGAGGGCCAGGCTTTGACGCGAGATCCATTCTCGTCCAAGGTTTGGTCGACAGGAACAGGGCTCACCGAGAAGGTCACGACAGAGATGCACCTACCAGCAGCAGAGTACATGTTTCGGGGCCAGAGTGCTTTAGTAGAGCCATCAGGGCCGCTGTGATTCCTCCCAACTTCAGGTTGGCGACTGGAGTCAGTAAGTTCACTGGTGAGTCCAAGCCCGATACTTGGCTTGAGGACTACCGAGTGGCTGTCCAGATTGGCGGGGGCAATGATGAAGTGGCCATGAAGCACCTGCCTCTCATGTTGGAGGGCTCGGCCAGAGCGTGGCTGAACCAGTTAGCACCTAGCAGCATTTACACTTGGGAAGATCTCTCCCGAGTGTTCGTCACCACATTTGAAGGCACATGCAAGCGACCGGCAGGGCTGACGGAACTGCGGTCTTGCGTGCAGAAGCCGAATGAAACTTTGAGGGATTACATCCAGAGGTGGATCACGTTACATCACTCGGTGGAGAATGTGCCTGACCACCAAGCAGTTTGTGCCTTCAAGGAAGGCGTCAAGTACAGAGAACTGAATTTGAAATTCGGTCGAACCGGAGATATGTCCCTGAATCGGATGATGGAGATTGCCACCAAGTACGCTAATGGTGAAGATGAGGATCGACTCAGGAGTGGCAAGCTCAAGTCAGTCGCCCAAGAAACCGGAGGAAATTCCAATCGGAAACAGAAGCGGAAAGCCGAGCCAGCGGCTCCCGGGGAAGCCTTGGCTTTAACCCAAGGAAAGTTTAAAGGGAAACCTAAAGGGCCTTGGAACCCCAAAAAGGTTAAAGACCAGGACGGAAATGATGTGTTGGACTTACCATGTCTCGTCCACACAAAGAAAGATGAAGAGGGTAATTTCATTTACCCGAAACATACCACTCGACAGTGTCGACTCTTGATCCAGCAGTTCCAGGGCAAGCAGCCCAAAGGTAAGGAAAAGGAGTCGGACAAGGTCGAGGACAAAGAAGACAGTGACGACGGATACCCTCAGGTCAATTCCACTCTGATGATTTTTGCCGATGTTGAAAGCAAAAGTCGACTGAAAGTTATTAACCGAGAGGTGAATATGGTCGCTCCGGTGACACCTAGTTACCTGAAATGGTCTCAGACTGCCATAACATTCGACCAGTCCGACCACCCAACGCACATCGCCACCCCTGGGAGGCAAGCTTTGGTGGTCGACCCAGTTGTTGAAGGCACTCGACTGACCAAAGTCCTGATGGATGGTGGCAGTGGTTTGAACATATTGTATGCTGAGACGTTGAAAGGGATGGGCATTCCGATGTCCAGACTCAGTGCCAGCAACATGAGTTTCCATGGGGTCATTCCTGGGAAGAAGGCTGAATCACTCGGCCAGATTGCTCTTGATGTGGTTTTCGGTGATTCCAAGAATTACCGCAAAGAGAAGTTGACATTTGAAGTTGTAGACTTCCAGAGTGCCTACCACGCTATTTTGGGCAGGCCGGCTTATGCACGCTTCATGGCCCGACCGTGTTATGTGTATCTCAAATTGAAGATGCCTGGCCCCAAAGGTGTGATCACTATTACGGGCAATCGGAAGAAAGCGGAAGAATGTTTTCAGAAAGGTTCGAAGATCGCCGATGCTCAGATGGCAGTGGTGGAGTTGCAGGAATACCAGAAGACTGCAGACCCGAGTGATTTGTTGCGAGCCAAGAAGCCCGCTACAGAGTCAGCTTTTCAGTCGACTGGCGATACGAAGACAGCTCACATCCACCCGACCGACCCCAGCGCTGCTCCAACTCATATCTCGACAACACTCGACTCCAAATAGGAAGAAGCGCTCATCCAGTTCCTCCGTGAGAACTGGGACATTTTCGCATGGAAGCCCTCTGACATGCCGGGTGTTCCCAGGGAGCTGGCTGAGCACCGCCTAAGAGTCGACTCAAAAGTAAAACCTGTCAAGGAACATCTCCGACGGTCCGCCGTCCAGAAGAGAAAGGCCATTGGCGAAGAGGTAGCTCGGCTCTTAGCGGCGGAGTTCATCCGAGAAATCTACCACTCCGAGTGGCTCGCCAATGTTGTCATGGTCCCCAAGAAGGACAAGTCACTTCGCATGTGCATTGACTTTAAACATATCAATCGGGCCTGCCCGAAAGATCATTTTCCTCTCCCCCGCATCGACCAGATAGTCGACTCGACTGCGGGATGTGAGCGACTGTCTTTTTTAGACGCCTATTCCGGGTACCATCAGATCCGTCTGTATGGGCCTGACGAGATCAAAACAGCTTTCATCACTCCATTCGGGTGCTTCTGTTATGTTACCATGCCATTCGGCCTCAAGAATGCTGGAGCCACATTCATGAGGATGATTCAGAAGTGTTTGCTCACCCAAATCAGTCGGAATGTGGAGGCGTACATGGATGATATTGTGGTCAAGTCACGGAAGGGTTCCGACCTGCTGACTGACCTTGCTGAAACCTTTGCCAACCTCAGAAGGTTTGATATCAAGCTTAATCCATCAAAATGCACATTCGGGGTTCCTGGCGGAAAGTTACTCGGTTTTCTCGTTTCCGAACGGGGAATCGACGCCAATCTAGAAAAAGTCGGTACTATACTCTGAATGAAAAGTCCTGTGCGAGTGCACGATGTTCAGAAACTTACTGGTTGCTTGGCCGCCCTAAGTCGATTCATATCTCGTCTCGGTGAAAAGGCATTGCCTATTTACCGATTGATGAAGAAGTCTGACAAGTTCGAGTGGACTCCTGAAGCTGACGCAGCGTTCGCAGAGCTCAAAGCTCTGCTCTCCACCCAGCCGGTGCTTGCTGCCCCAATCAGCAAGGAGCCTTTGCTGCTTTACATTGCAGCCACAGGACAAGTCGTCAGTACGGTACTTACGGTCGAGCGAGAAGAAGAAGGGAAAACCTTCAAAGTTCAGTGCCCAGTGTATTATATTTCTGAAGTCTTGACCCCATCGAAGCAAAGATCTCCTCATTATCAGAAGCTCGTATATGGGATTTATATGACCACAAAGAAAGTTGCCCACTACTTCTCTGATCATTCCATTACAGTCGTCAGCGACGCTCCGTTGTCAGAGATCTTGCATAACAGGGACGCAACTGGTCGAGTGGCAAAATGGGCGATTGAACTCCTTCCTCTAGATATCAAGTTTGAGGCAAAGAAAGCTATCAAGTCCCAGGCAATCGCGGATTTCGTCGCCGAGTGGATTGAACAACAACTGCCGACTCAGGTTCACTCAGAGCATTGGACCATGTTCTTCGACGGTTCCAAGATGCTAAATGGTTCCGGCGCCGGAGTAGTGTTGGTCTCCCCCAGAGGAGATAAACTCAGATATGTTCTTCAAATCCACTTTGATTCCTCTAACAACGAGGCAGAATATGAAGCACTTTTATATGGGTTGCGCATGGCCATTTCACTCGGCGTCCGTCGCCTCATGGTCTATGGCGACTCAGATTTGGTGGTTAATCAAGTGATGAAGGAATGGGACGTCAGAAGTCCAGCCATGACTGGTTATTGCAATGCAGTGAGAAAGCTGGAGAAGAAATTCGAGGGGTTAGAGCTTCATCACATACCCCGACTGAAAAATCAAGCAGCTGATGATCTGGCAAAAATAGGTTCCAAAAGAGAAGCCATTCCCAGCAATGTGTTTTTGGAACACATCCACACACCATCAGTCCAGGAGGATCCCTTCACTGAAGAGGCCCTGCAGCCAAAAAGCACCATAGATCCGACTGAAGTTGAAGTTCCAGCTATGGTCGACCTGATCATGGAAGTCTTGGTTATCACTCCCGTCTGGACAGAACCGTACATCGCGTACATCCTAAGGAAAGAACTCCCAGAAGACGAAGAAGAGGCTCGACAGATCGTCCGTCGATCCAAGGCCTTTACAGTCATAAAGGGACAGTTATATAGAGAAAGCGCGACTGGGGTCGGCCAGAAGTGTATTAGACCAGAAGAAGGATAGATGATCCTTAATGGTATCCACTCGGGGACCTGTGGTCATCATGCGTCCTCTCGGACCATTGTGGCTAAAGCATACCGAGCGGGGTTCTACTGGCCAAGAGCCAATGAGATGGCAAAAGAGATAGTCGACAAATGTGAAGGATGTCAGTATTACTCCAATATGCCGCACAAGCCCGCGTCAGCCCTGAAAACCATTCCACTCGTCTGGCCCTTCGCTGTTTGGGGGATGGACATGGTTGGACCACTGAGAACAGGCAGGAGCGGCTTCACTCATGTGCTGGTAGCAGTCGACAAGTTCACCAAAAGGATTGAAGCCAAGCCTATCAAGAATCTCGATGCTTGCACCGCTATTAGTTTCATCAGAGAGTTGATATTCAGATATGGAGTTCCGCATAGCATCATCACGGACAATGGGTCAAACTTCGATTCCGACAAATTCAGGGCCTTTTGCGCCTCTCAGGGCACTCGGGTCGACTATGCTTCGGTCGCTCACCCCCAGTCGAATGGGCAAGCAGAAAGGGCAAACGGCCTAATTCTCAAAAGACTGAAACCTCGATTGATGCGCGATCTCAAGCACACAGTAGGTGCATGGGTCGACGAGCTTCCATCAGTCCTTTGGGGATTGAGGACAACCCCGAATCAATCGACCGGAAGAACCCCATTCTTTCTGGTCTACGGAGCCGAGGCAGTCTTACCGAGTGACCTGCTTCACAACGCTCCCCGAGTCGAGCTCTACTCTGAAGATGAAGCAGAACAAGCCCGGCAGGACGCAGTCGACCTCCTAGAAGAAGAAAGAGAAATGGCCTTGATTCGATCGACCATCTATCAGCAAGACTTGCGTCGATTCCATGCCAGAAACATGAAGAGCCGAGCCTTCCAAGAAGGAGACTTAGTCCTCCAAGTGGATCAGCAGAAACCACACAAGCTCGCTCCTGCTTGGGAAGGCCCCTTCATAGTCACCAGAGTCCTCCACAATGGAGCATACCACCTCTACAATGTCGATCGCCAGATTGATGAGCCACGAGCCTGGAATGCGGAGCTACTCCGCCCCTTTTATACTTGAATTCTCACTCGGATGAGATGTAATAAGAAAAACTCCTGTAGTTTATTTATCAAAGACAAGAGCGTTATAATTTTCCCAGTGATTATTATTGTTTTTGTTTGCGTAAGAAATCCCCCAGTGGGTGGCTTAGCTGCGGATCCGCTTCGCCTAAGTTTGTAAAAATAGTTTCCTACTGAGTGGCGAGCCAGCCTCCCACTCGGGGGCTTAGCTGCGAATCCATTTCGCCTTAGTATTTAAAAAATCCTACCGAGTGGAGAGCAATCCTCCCACTCGGGGGCTTAGCTGCAGTCTAGTACTCGCCTAAGTTCCCTCACTTGGAGACTTAGCTGCAGTCCGGCACTCGCCTAAGTTTAAAAAAATCCTACCGAGTGGAGAGCAATCCTCCCACTCGGGGCTTAGCTGCAGTCCAGTACTCGCCTAAGTTCTCTCACTTGGAGACTTAGCTGCAGTCCGGCACTCGCCTAAGTTTGAAAAAATCCTACTGAGTGGAGAGCAATCCTCCCACTCGGGGGCTTAGCTGCAGTCCAGTACTCGCCTAAGTTCTCTCACTTAGAGACTTAGCTGCAGTCCGGCACTCACCTAAGTTTGAAAAAATCCTACCGAGTGGAGAGCAATCCTCCCACTCGGGGGCTTAGCTGCAGTCCAGTACTCGCCTAAGTTCTCTCACTTGGAGACTTAGCTGCAGTCCGGCACTCGCCTAAGTTTGAAAAAATCCTACCGAGTGGAGAGCAATCCTCCCACTCGGGGGCTTAGCTGCGAATCCGTTTCGCCTAAGTATTTAAAAAATCCTACCGAGTGGAGAGCAATCCTCCCACTCGGGGGCTTAGCTGCAGTCCAGTACTCGCCTAAGTTCTCTCACTTGGAGGCTTAGCTGCAATCCGGCACTCGCCTAAGTTTGAATAAATCCTACCGAGTGGAGAGCAATCCTCCCACTCGGGGGCTTAGCTGCAGTCCAGTACTCGCCTAAGTTCTCTCACTTGGAGACTTAGCTGCAGTTCGGCACTCGCCTAAGTTTGAAAAAATCCTACTGAGTGGAGAGCAATCCTCCCACTCGGGGGCTTAGCTGCAGTCCAGTACTCGCCTAAGTTCTCTCACTTAGAGACTTAGCTGCAGTCCGGCACTCGCCTAAGTTCGAAAAAATCCTACCAAGTGGAGAGCAATCCTCCCACTCGGGGGCTTAGCTGCAGTCCAGTACTCGCCTAAGTTCTCTCACCTAGAGACTTAGCTACAGTCCGGCACTCGCCTAAGTTTGAAAAAATCCTACCGAGTGGAGAGCAATCCTCCCACTCGGTGGCTTAGCTGCAGTCCAGAACTCGCCTAAGCATGAAACACACCTCAATCCTCAAGGACGACGAGGGGCAGGTCAACTGCCACCTTCTCCTGGGGAGCTTTGCCACAAATACAATGCGCGATTCATCCCACTCTGCAGTAACAAGGTGTGGGTCGACCGCCGCCTTCCCCAGGAGAGCTTCGCCACAAATACGATGCGCACTACCGACCCGTAAGGGCGACAAGACATGGGTCGACTGCTTCCCTCTCCTTCGGAGCTGCGCTGCGAATACAAAATTTGTCTCGAATGAAGAATGGGTTCACTCAGCAGGAGATTCATAAAGATATTCAACAGTAAACCAAGTTCAGATAAATTCTAAAGGTTCCGGATCACAGATCGAAGTACTCGGGCATGCAGCCCGAAAAAGTTTAACGGTTACAAAAACCACTCGGCATTCCGAGGCAAATTTAAGGTGGGACATAAGAGTTTGTTCACTCCGGGGGAGGAGGGCTGGCAGGCTCGACGAACTCACCCAGGTCGACGCCATCGGCAATCCGAGTGGCGGCAGCAATGAAAGTCTCCATAAAAGTTCGGAAGTCGTGCTTCTGGGTGTTGGTGACCTTGATTGCGGCCAGCTTATCTTGTCGCACCTCCTTGCAGTGGACACGAACCAAAGTCAGAGCCACATCAGCGCCACACCGAGCAGAAGACTTCTTCCACTCCAGCACTCGGTCAGGGATTCCGTTAAGTCGAGTCATCAGAGACTCAAGATCGTTTTGGAGTGTGGCCTCTGGCCAAAGTGCCGGGTCGATCCGTGACATGGCGACCTTCAGTCGAGCCAAGTAGTCCTCGGCACTGTTGATGCGAGATTCCAGACGGAGCAGATTCATGGCAGTTTCATCTTTCACGGGAGAGTTGATTGGATCCAAACCTGGTTCGATCCGCCCAGTCTCCTCTTCAAAGTTCTGGCAAAACTCTGCATTCACGATCCAAGGATAAGTCAATTTTCGTACACTGAGTCGGCACAAAAAAAAATTAGTCGGAACAGAATGTGCACCTTAAAGCTTGATGAACAACTTCTTGGCAAGACTTCTCAGATAGCTCTCTAGATCATCCCTCCTGCGAGCAATGCTTTCCATTTTCTCGCCCTAGACGAGATTCGCCTTCTTCCAGCGCGAGCACTCCTTGTTGGAGTCATTCAGAGCGGTCTTCAGCCTGGTATTCTCTTCTTCCAACTGGCCGACCGAAGCCAGCTTCTGTTCGGCCAGAGTGGTCCTGTCGTCAGCCTCCTTACGAGCAGCAGCCAAATCCTCATCCTTCTTCGCCAGAGCTTCTCTTAGTTTTTCTGCAAAGAAATGACGATTGACTCAGAAATAGCAGAAGGGTACTTGAGCCTAAAACTGACCAGTCGACAAACTCGTCTTACCAGCGGCGCTGTCTCTGACCTTTTGCAGCTCTGTCCTGGCCAGCTCCAAGTCAAGGTTCAGTTGAATCTGCTGCTTCTCCAAGTCAGCAAAGCGAGCTCCAAGATCACAAGATTTCTGAAATCAAAGGGGAGAAGTTATTTTACAGCGAAAAACAACAAAGGCAATAAATACTAAGACTATGGTCGACTGCCCGCAGTCCACCATAGTCTCGGGGACTACACCCAGTGGGTGCACTTTGCGTGCCCCCACCGGTTCTAATCCCACTCGACCGGCCCGCCGAAGTTGAGTCCAAAAAAGGCAGAAAGAGAGAAAGTAGAACTCAGACTATAGTCGACTACCAGCAGTCCACCGTAATCTCGGGGACTACACCCAGTGGGTGCACTTTGCGTGCCCCCACCGGCTCTGATCCCACTCAACCAGACCAAGTGGAAGAGACAAACTATTTATACATTCGACAAAATACAAAGACTACAGTCGACTGCCAGCAGTCCACCATAGTCTCGGGGACTACACCCAGTGGGTGCCCTCAGCGTGCCCCCACTAGTCCAAAAAATTCAATCGACACACCCAGTGGGTGTACAGATGAAAAGATTTTCGGAAAGAGTCTTCAGATAGCATATCCTAACAGAACAAGCGGCGACCAACTAACCTGAACGTTGCTTTGGAGAGCCGAGCTGGCATCATAGGCGGCTTGGCTGGCGTCCCGCACCGTCTTCATCTTCACCATCATAATGCCCGCCTGGCGTATGGCTTCCCTAGCAGCATTCACCTCGTCCTCTGGGACATGATGGGTCGCAAAAACTGAAGGCGGGTCGACAGGGGCCCGAGCAGTCGACGAAGAAGGCAAGGCACTCGACAGTGGCTCGGCAAAGGTAACAGAACCCCGGTTGACGTCGCCAGTGTCCTGAACGACTGGTTCCGCCCTCGGCGTCGACTGTAGCGCCTCACTTACATGAGCTCGCCTATTCTTCCTCGTCAGAGGCCTCTCGGGCTCTTCATCATCATCAGGGAGGTCAATAATGTTGGGAGCTGTGCAAAATTCAATTGCCAAAATCACGTCACCCAATGATGCACATTGCAGTTGAATCGACCGAATAAAGATAGTATGGCAGAAATCATACCCAGATTAGAAGTGACCGCATCCTCCATCACCTCATCATCATCCCTGTAAGCTGAGGTCCCGGAAGTGGCAGCGCTGACAATTCCAAAGTTAGTCCAGTTAAAACAAGAAAAACAAACAGCGCGGAGCGCCGAGTGAATACAAAGAGAGACACTCACGCAGAGGTGACGGGGATATCAATCTTGATCTTCGGCAACGCCTTCCGAGTCCTCGACTCTGCAACTTTGGGGTGCTTTGGCGCCTTCTTAGTCGGGGTTGGTGAAGAGATCCGAGGACGCTTCGAAGACTGACCAGCCTGAGTAGTTGCCTTGTCGTGGGCACTCGGCCGTTCTTGGTCGAGCTTGGATCGCCTCTCCCTGCAAGGGGGCGACTCGACTTCTTCTTCATCACTTGAGTCGTCGCTTCCTCCATCCCCTTCACCATCGAAAGTCCACTCGCCACTGTCGCCGCCACTCGCCTCGCCTTCCAGTGCTTGCTCTTGCTCCCCGTTGGGCATTGAATACATTTCAATAATGGCCTGAAAGAAAGCAGGGAGAACAAAGTCAGTCGACGCAATATAGGCAGCTGTGCGAGTGAATTCAGATTACAAGCAAAAGCTCAGAATTAGACCTGCTCTGGTGCATGAGACTGGTCGAATGGGGGAACTCTCCTGGCTCCCCTGGGATTGTCCTTGTTCCCGGTAATGCCCGACAGCCACTTCTCCAGTGTGTCGTCGTCGACCTCCTCCGGGTGGATCCGAGTGGAGTCTTCAAGACCCGAATACATCCACATCAGATGGTCTCGAGCTTGAAGAGGCTGGATGCACTGCTGAAGGAAGACCTCCAAGAGATCCATACCAGTGACCCCATCACGAATAAGCTGGACCACTCGATTGACCAACACCTTCACGTGCTCCTTCTCCTCTGGGAGCACCTTCAAAGGGGAGGGTTTCTCTACTCGGTCCATGGTAAAGGGAGGGAGGCCAGTCGATTGCCCTGGCGTCGACTGGTCTCTACAGTAAAACCAGGTCGACTGCCATCCATGAACTGAGTCAGGAAGAATCATGGCCGGAAAGGAGCTTTTTCCTCTCGTCTGGATGCCAAGACCCCCACACATCTGGATCACTTGGGTCCTCTCGTCACTCGGATTAGCCTTTTTCACTGTCTGGGAGCGACAAGTGAAAATATGCTTGAAAAGACCCCAGTGAGGCCGGCAACCCAGGAAATTCTCACACAAAGAAAAGAAAGCGGCGAGATAAATGATTGAGTTGGGGGTAAAATGGTGGAGTTGTGCCCCAAAGAAGTTCAGAAACCCTCGAAATAAAGGGTGAGGAGGCAAGGAAAATCCACGGTCGACGTGGGTGGCAAGAAGAACACGCTCACCCTCCCGAGGTTGCGGCTCAGATTCCTTCCCCGGAAGCCGCGCCGAGTCATAGGGGATCAGCCCCCCTTCGGCCAGGTCGTCGAGGTCTTCTTGGGTGATCCTCGAGTGGATCCAGTCGCCCTGGATCCAGCCCTTCGGCAGCCGGTCCGCAAGTAAGATCCGCCCCGGCTGGTCGCCTTCCCCTTCGACCTCGCCGTCACCTTCTTTGCCCGCTCCAGAGCCGCCGTCTTCTCCTTCCCCATTGTCGCCGACGAGACGCGTATGGAGCGGTGATGCTGGGGCGAGAGCAAGCGCAACGGAGGGGCGTGAAGAGGCGAAGAGGAAATGGGAACGCACTGTTCGGGAGACTCCGGTCCAACGCCTTATATGAGGCCGCTTCCGAGTGGCTGACGGGTAGGCCCAGGTGGCTCTGTCAAATCCCGTAACGATCGCGCGCGCGATACGTGGTGAAAAAGGCGGCGCGGGAATCGAGGCGGCTCCGCTCTATCCCATCCGATTACTGCGGCCTCCCCCGTCCCGCGCGCTTCCCAAAATTCGGATCCCATGAAATCTGCGGGCAGCAAACAACTTGTCAGACCAAAGATCTCCTCCGCACCATCACTCGGAGCCTTACAAGTAAAGAAACTCACTCGACGAAGAATTAAGAATGGATCAAGGCGACTGAAAAGGAAGTTGCTGTCATCACTCAGGTCCGTTGATCCGAAACAAGATATGCTCACGGCATGAAAAACGAGTTGGAGAAGTTCTCAACTCCTTCCCCACTCAAACCTCGATCCATTTGAGGGCTAATGATGAAGCTATGTACCTAGGGTAGGGTCATGGACCTGTCCTAACTGCCCTACCCAAGGACATCTCTAGAAGAAATCACCTTTCAATCAACTTGGAGGTGTTCCACTCGACAGACTCGAAGACACTCGACCAAGAAGCAATCACTCGACCAAGATCCAACCACTCGACGGCCAGGAGACCTAAAGTCACTCCGCACACTAACAGTCGGTCATTAAGTAGCTTTTATGGTCAACATAGCACTTTATTACTAGCATTACCAGTAATGCCCTGCCTTAATGTACATTGAACCCTTTGTAACGTGGGCTGGCCGGGGTCCTGGCGCACTCTATATAAGCCACCCCCTCCTTCGAGACAAGGGTTCACACCTCTGTAATTCATATTCACATAATCCAGTCGACCGCCTCTGGGCTCCGAGACGTAGGGCTATTACTTCCTCCGAGAAGGGCCTGAACTCGTAAACCTTGCATACTTACAACTTCTCCATAGCTAAGATCTTGTCTCTCCATACTTACCCCCTACACTACTGTCAGACTTAGAACCACGACACCCGGTACTCCGGTAAAATCCCGATTTCACCCGGAACACTTCCGATATCCAAACATAGGCTTCCAATATATCAATCTTCATGTCTCAACCATTTCGAGACTCCCCGTCATGTCCGTGATCACATCCGGGACTCTGAACAACCTTCAGTACATCAAAACATATAAACTCATAATATTATTGTCATCGAAACGTTAAGCGTGCGGACCCTACGGGTTCGAGAACAATGTAGACATGACCGAGACACGTCTCCGGTCAATAACCAATAGCGGAACCTGGATGCTCATATTGGCTCCCACATATTCTACGAAGATCTTTATCGGTCAGACCGCATAACAACATACGGTGTTCCCTTCGTCATCGGTATGTTACTTGCCCGAGATTCGGTCGTCGGTATCTCAATACCTAGTTCAATCTCGTTACTAGCAAGTCTCTTTACTCGTTCCGTAATACATCATCCTGCAACTAACTCATTAGTTGCAATGCTTGCAAGGCTTAAGTTATTTGCATTACCGAGAGGGCCCAGAGATACCTCTCCGACAATCGGAATGAAAAATCCTTATCTCGAAATACGCCAACCCAACAAGTACCTTTGGAGACACCTGTAGAGCACCTTTATAATCACCCAGTTACGTTGTGACGTTTGGTAGCACACAAAGTGTTCCTCTGGTAAACGGGAGTTGCATAATCTCATAGTCATAGGAACATGTATAAGTCATGAAGAAAGCAATAGCAACATACTAAACGATCAAGTGCTAACTAACAGAATGGGTCAAGTCAATCACATCATTCTCCTAATGATGTTATCCTGTTAATCAAATGACATCTCATGTCTATGGCTAGGAAACATAACCATCTTTGATTAACGAGCTAGTCAAGTAGAGGTATACTAGTGACACTCTGTTTGTCTATGTATTCACACATGTATCATGTTTCCGGTTAATACAATTCTAGCAGGAATAATAAACATTTATCATGAAATAAGGAAATAAATAATAACTTTATTATTGCCTCTAGGGCATATTTCCTTCAGTCTCCCACTTGCACTAGAGTCAATAATCTAGTTCACATCACCATGTGATTTAACACCAATGGTTCACATCACCATGTGATTAACACCCATAGTTCACATCGACATGTGACCAACACCCAAAGGGTTTACTAGAGTCAATAATCTTGTTCACATCGCTATGTGATTAACACCCAAAGAGTACTAAGGTGTGATCATGTTTTGCTTGTGAGAGAAGTTTAGTCAATGGGTCTGCCACATTCAGATCCGTAAGTATTTTGCAAATTTCTATGTTAACAATGCTCTGCACGGAGCTACTCTAGCTAATTGCTCCCACTTTCAATATGTATCCAGATTGAGATTTAGAGTCATCTGGATCAGTGTCAAATTTTGCATCGACGTAACCCTTTACGATGAACCTTTTTGTCACCTCCATAATCGAGAAACATATCCTTATTCCACTAAGGATAATTTTGACCGTTGTCCCGTGATCTACTCCTAGATCACTATTGTACTCCCTTGCCAAAATTAGTGTAGGGTATACAATAGATCTGGTACACATCATGGCATATTTTATAGAGCCTATGGCCAAGGCATAGGGAATGACTTTCATTCTCTTTCTATCTTCTGTCGTGGTCGGGCTTTGAGTCTTACTCAGTTTCACACCTTGTAACACAGGCAAGAACTCTTTCTTTGACTGTTCCATTTTGAACTACTTCAAAATCTTGTCAAGGTATGTACTCATTGAACAACTTATCAAGCGTCTTGATCTATCTCTATAGATCTTGATGCTCAATATGTAAGCAGCTTCACCGAGGTCTTTCTTTGAAAAACTCCTTTCAAACGCTCCTTTATGCTTTGCAGAATAATTCTACATTATCTCCGATCAACAATATGTCATTCACATATACTTATCAGAAATGTTGTAGTGCTCCCACTCACTTTCTTGTAAATACAGGCTTCACAGCAAGTCTGTATAAAACTATATGCTTTGATCAACTTATCAAAGTGTATATTCCAACTCCGAGATGCTTGCACCAGTCCATAGATGGATCGCTGGAGCTTGCATATTTTGTTAGCACCTTTAGGATTGACAAAACTTTCTTGTTGCATCATATACAACTCTTCTTTAATAAATCCATTAAGGAATGTAGTTTTGTTTATCCATTTGCCAGATTTCATAAAATGTGGCAATTGCTAACATGATTCGGACAGACTTAAGCATAGATACGAGTGAGAAGCTCTCATTGTAGTCAACACCTTGAACTTGTCGAAAACCTTTTGCGACAATTCTAGCTTTGTAGATAGTAACACTACTATCAGCGCCCGTCTTCCTCTTGATGATCCATTTAATTTCAATGGCTCACCGATCTTTGGGAAAGTCAATCAAAGTCCATACTTTGTTCTTATACATGGATCTCATCTCGGATTTCATGGCCTTAAGCCATTTCGCGGAATCTAGGCTCACCATCACTTCCTCATAGTTCGTAGGTTCATCATGGTCAAGTAACATGACCTCCAGAACTGGATTACCGTACCACTCTGGTGCGGATTTCATTCTGGTTGACCTACGAGGTTCGGTAGTAACTTGATCTGAAGTTACATGATCATCATCATTAGCTTCCTCACTAATTGGTGTAGGAATCACAGGAACAGATTTCTGTGATGAACTACTTTCCAATAAGGGAGCAGATACAGTTACCTCATCAGGTCCTACTTTCCTCCCACTCACTTCTTTCGAGAGAAACTCCTTCTCTAGAAAGGATCCATTCTTAGCAACGAATATCTTGCCTTCGGATCTGTGATAGAAGGTGTACCCAATAGTAACTTTTTGGTATCCTATGAAGACGCACTTTTTCGATTTGGATTTGAGCTTATCAGGATGAAACTTTTCACATAAGCATCGCAACCCCAAACTTTAAGAAACGACAACTTTGGTTTCTTGCCAAACCACAGTTCATATGGTGTTGTCTCAACGGATTTAGATGGTGCCCTTGTTAACGTGAATGCAACTATCTCTAGTGCACAACCCCAAAAATATAGTGGTAAATCGGCAAGAAACATCATAGATTGCACTATATCCAATAAAGTACGGTTATGACGTTCGGACACACCATTACACTGTGGTGTTCCAGGTGGCGTGAGTAGTGAAACTATTTCACATTGTTTTAACTAAAGGCCAAACTCGTACTCAAATATTTCACCTCTGCGATCATATCGTAGAAACTTTTATTTTCTTGTTACGATGATTCTCCACTTCACTCTGAAATTCTTTGAACTTTTCAAATGTTTCAGACTTGTGTTTCATCAAGTAGATATACCCATATCTGCTCAAATCATCTGTGAAGGTCAGAAAATAATGATATTTGCCGTGAGCCTTAACACTCATCGGACCGCATATATCAGTATGTACTATTTCCAATAAGTCAGTTGCTCGCTCCATTGTTCCAGAGAACGGAGTCTTAGTCATCTTGCCCAGGCATGGTTCGCAAGCATCAAGTGATTCATAATCAAGTGATTCCAAAAGTCCATCAGTATGGAGTTTCTTCATGCGCTTTACACCAATATGACCTAAATGGTAGTGCCACAAATAAGTTGCACTATCATTATTAACTTTCCATCTTTTGGCTTCAATATTATGAAAATGTGTATCACCATGATCGAGATCCAACAAACCATTTTCATTGGGTGTATGACCATAGAAGGTTTATTCATGTAAACAGAACAACAATTATTCTCTAACTTACATGAATAACCGTATTGCAATAAACATGATCCAATCATATTCATGCTCAACGCAAACACTAAATAACATTTATTTTAGGTTCAACACTAATCCCGAAAGTATAGGGAGTGTGCGATGATGATCATATCAATCTTGGAACCACTTCCAATACACATCGTCACTTCACCCTTAACTAGTCTCTGTTCATTCTGCAACTCCCGTTTCGAGTTACTACCCTTAGCAACTGAACCAGTATCAAATACCGAGTGGGTTGCTATAAACACTAGTAAAGTACACATCAATAACATGTATATCAAATATAGCTTTGTTCACTTTGCCATCCTTATTATCCACCAAATACTTGGGGCAGTTCCGCTTCCAGTGACCAGTCCCTTTGTAGTAGAAGCACTTAGTCTCAGGCTTAGGTCCAGACTTGGGCTTCTTCAATTGAGCAGCAACTCGCTTGCCGTTCTACTTGAATTTCCCCTTCTTCCCTTTGCCCTTTACTTGAAACTAATGGTCTTGTCAACCATCAACACTTGATGTTTTTCTTGATTTCTACCTTCGTCGATTTCAGCATCACGAAGAGCTTGGGAATCGTTTCTGTTATCCCTTGCATATTATAGTTCATCACGAAGTTCTACTAACTTGGTGATGGTGACTAGAGAATTCTGTCAATCACTATTTTATCTAGAAGATTAACTCCCACTTGATTCAAGCGATTATCGTACCCAGACAATTTGAGCACATGCCCACTGCTTGAGCTATTCTCCTCCATCTTTTAGCTATAGAACTTGTTGGAGACTTCATATCTCTCAACTCGGGTATTTGCTTGAAATATTAACTTCAACTCCTGAAATATCTCATATGGTCCATGACATTCAAAATGTCTTTGAAGTCCCGATTCTAAGCCGTTTAAGCATGGTGCACTAAACTATCAAGTAGTCATCATATTGAGCTAGCTAAACGTTCATAACATCTGCATCTGCTCCTGCAGTAGGTTTGTTACCTAGCGGTGCATCAAGGACATAATTCTTCTGTGCAGCAATGAGGATAAACCTCAGATCACGGATCCAATCCGCATCATTGCTACTAACATCATTCAACTTAGTTTTCTCTAGGAACATATCAAAAATAAAACAGGGGAGCTAAACGCGAGCTATTGATCTACAACATAGTTATGCTAATACTACCAAGACTAAGTTCATGATAAATTTAAGTTCAATTAATCATATTACTTAAGAACTCCCACTTAGATAGACATCCCTCTAATCCTTTAAGTGATCACGTGATCCATATCAACTAAACCATGTCCGATCATCACGTGAGATGGAGTAGTTTCAATGGTGAACATCACTATGTTGATCATATCTACTATATGATTCACGCTCGACCTTTTGGTCTCAGTGTTTCGAGGCCATATCTGTTATATGCTAGGCTCGTCAAGTTTAACCTAAGTATTCCGCGTGTGCAACTGTTTTGCACCTGTTGTATTTGAACGGAGAGCCTATCACACCCAATCATCACGTGGTGTCTCAGCACGAAGAACTTTTGCAACAGTGCATACTCAGGGAGAACACTTTATACTTTGATAATTTAGTGTGGGATCATCTTATAATGCTACCGTCAATCAAAGCAAGATAAGATGCATAAAATATAAACATCACATGCAATCAATATAAGTGATATGATATGGCCATCATCATCTTGTGCTTGTGATCTCCATCTCCAAAGCACCGTCATGATCACCATCGTCACCGATGCGACACCTTATTCTCCATCGTAGCATCGTTGTCGTCTCGCCAATCTTATGCTTCCATGACTATCGCTACCGCTTAGTGATAAAGTGAAGCATTACAGGGCGATTGCATTGCATACAATAAAGTGACAACCATATGGCTCCTGCCAGTTGCCAATAACTCGGTTACAAAACATGATCATCTCATACAATAAAATTTAGCATCATGTCTTGACCATATCACATCACAACATGCCCTGCAAAAACAAGTTAGACGTCCTCTACTTTGTTGTTGCAAATTTTACGTGGCTTCTACGGGCTTAGCAAGAACCGTTCTTACCTACGCATCAAAACCACAATGATAGTTTGTCAAGTTGGTGATGTTTTAACCTTCTCAAGGACCGGGCGTAGCCACACTTGGTTCAACTAATGTTGGAGAAACTGACACCCGCTAGCCACCTGTGTGCAAAGCACGTCGGTAGAACCAGTCTCGCGTAAGCGTACGCATAATGTCGGTCCGGGCCGCTTCATCCAACAATACCGCCGAACCAAATTATGACACGCTGGTAAGCAGTATGACTTATATCGCCCACAACTCACTTGTGTTCTACTCGTGCATATGACATCTACGCATAAAACCAGGCTCAGATGCCACTGTTGGGGAACGTAGTAATTTCAGAAAAATCCTATGCACACGCAAGATCTTGGTGATGCATAGCAACAAGAGGGGAGAGTGTTGTCCACGTACCCTCGTAGACCGAAAGCGGAAGCGTTAGCACAACGCGGTTGATGTAGTCGTACGTCTTCGCAATCCGACCGATCAAGTACCGAACGTACGTCACCTCCGAGTTCAGCACACGTTCAGCCCGATGATGTTCCTCGAACTCCGATCTAGCCGAGTGTTGAGGGAGAGATTCGTCAGCACAACGGCGTGGTGACAATGATGATGTTCAATCTTCCAATATATCAATCTTCATGTCTCGACCATTTCGAGACTCCTCGTCATGTCCGTGATCACATCCGGGACTCCGAACAACCTTCGGTACATCAAAACATATAAACTCATAATATAACTGTCATCGAAACGTTAAGCGTGCGGACCCTATGGGTTCGAGAACTATGTAGACATGACCGAGACACGTCTCCGGTCAATAAACAATAGCGGAACCTGGATGCTCATATTGGCTCCCACATATTCTACGAAGATCTTTATCGGTCAGACCGCATAACAACATACGTTGTTCCCTTTGTCATCGGTATGTTACTTGCCTGAGATTCGATTGTCGGTATCTCAATACCTAGTTCAATCTCGTTACCAGCAAGTCTCTTTACTCGTTCCTTAATACATCATCCCGCAACTAACTCATTAGTTTCAATGCTTGCAAGGCTTAAGTGATGTGCATTACCGAGAGGGACCAGACATACCTGTCCGACTATCGGAGTGACAAATCCTAATCTCGAAATACGCCAACCCAACAAGTACCTTCGGAGACACCTATAGAGCACCTTTACAATCACTCAGTTACGTTGTGACATTTGGTAGCGCACAAAGTGTTCCTCCGGTAAACGGGAGTTGCATAATCTCATAGTCATAGGAACATGTATAAGTCATGAAGAAATCAATAGCAACATACTAAACGATCAAGTGCTAAGCTAACGGAATGGGTCAAGTCAATCACATCATTCTCCTAATGATATGATCCCGTTAATCAAATGACAACTCATGTCTATGGCTAGGAAACATAACCATCTTTGATTAACGAGCTAGTCAAGTAGAGGCATACTAGTGACACTCTGTTTGTCTATGTATTCACACATGTATCATGTTTCCGGTTAATATAATTCTAGCATGAATAATAAACATTTATCATGAAATAAGGAAATAAATAATAACTTTATTATTGCCTCTAGGGCATATTTCCTTCAATGATCAACATAGTGATGTTTACCATTGAAAACTACTCATCTCACGTGATGACCAGACATGGTTTAGTTGATATGGATCACGTGATCACTTAGATGATTAGAGAGATGTCTATCTAAGTGGGAGTTCTTTAGTAATTTGATTAATTGAACTTTAATTTATCATGAACTTAGTACCTGATAGTATTTTGCATATCTATGTTATTGTAGATAGATGGCCCATGTTGTCGTTCTGTTGAATTTTAATGCGTTCCTAGAGAAAGCTAAGTTGAAAGATGATGGTAGCAACTACACAGACTGGGTCCGTAACTTGAGGATTATCCTCATTGCTGCACAGAAGAATAATGTTCTGGAAGCACCGCTAGGTGACAAACCCGTTGCAGGAGCAATGCCAGATGTTGTGAACACCTAGCAGAGCAAAGCTGATGACTACTCGATAGTTTAGTGTGCCATGCTTTACGGCTTAGAACCGAGACTTGAATGACGTTTTGAACGTTATGGAGCATATGAGATGTTCCAGGAGTTGAAGTTAATATTTCAAGAAAATGCCCGGATTGAGAGATATGAAGTCTCCAATAAGTTCTGTAGCTGCAAAATGGAGGAGAATAGTTCTATCAGTGAACATATACTCAGAATGTCTGGGTACCACAACCACTTGACTCAGCTGGGAGTTAATCTTCCTGATGATAGTGTCATTGACAGAGTTCTTCAATCACTGCCATCAAGCTATAAGAGCTTCATGATGAACTATAATATGCAAGGGATGGATAAGACTATTCCCGAGCTCTTCGCAATGCTAAAGGCTGCGGAGCTAGAAATCAAGAAGGAGCATCAAGTGTTGATGGTCAACACGACCACTAGTTTCAAGAAAAAGGGTAAAGGGAAGAAGGGGAACTTCAAGAAGAACAGCAAGCCAGTTGCTGCTCAAGTGAAGAAACCCAAGTCTGGACCTAACCCTGAAACTAAGTGCTTCTACTACAAAGGGGCTGGTCACTGGAAGTAGAACTGCCCCAAGTATTTGGCGGAGAAGAAGGATGGCAAAGTGAAAGGTATATTTGATATACATGTTATTGATGTGTACCTTACTAATGCTCGCAGTAGCGCCTGGGTATTTCATACTGGTTCTGTTGCTAATATTTGCAACTCAAAACAGGGGCTACGGATTAAGCGAAGATTTGCTAAGGACGAGGTGACGATGCGCGTGGGAATGGTTCCATAGTCGATGTGATCGCCGTCGGCACGCTACCTCTACATCTACCTTCAGGATTAGTTTTAGACCTAAATAATGTGCCAGCGGTGAGCATGAAGATTATATCTGGATCTTGTTTGATGCGAGACGGTTATTCATTTAAATCAGAGAATAATGGTTGTTCTATTTATATGAGTAATATCTTTTATGGTCATGCACCCTTGATGAGTGGTCTATTTTTACTAAATCTTGATAGTAGTGATACACATGTTCATAGTATTGAAGCCAAAAGATGCAAAGTTGATAATGATAGTGCAACTTATTTGTGGCACTGTCGTTTGGGTCATATTGGTGTAAATCGGATGAATAAACTCCATTCTGATGGACTTCTGGAATCACTTGATTACGAATCAGTTGGTACTTGCGAACCATGACTCATGGGCAAGATGACTAAAACTCCATTCTCTGGAACAATGGAGCGAGCAACAGAGTTATTGGAAATCATACATACTGATGTATGTGGTCCAATGAACATTGAGGCTCGCGGCGGATATTGTTATTTCCTTACCTTCACAGATGATTTGAGCAGATATGGATATATCTACTTAATGAAACATAAGTTTGAAACATTTGAAAAGTTCAAAGAATTTTAGAGTGAAGTGGAAAATCATCGTAACAAGAAAATCAAGTTTCTATGATCTGATCGTGGAGGTGAATATTTGAGTTATGAGTTTGGACTTCATTTGAAACAATGCAGAATAGTTTCGCAACTCACGCCACCTGAAACACCACAACATAATGGTGTGTCCGAACGTCGTAACCGCACTTTATTAGATATGGTGTGATCTATGATGTCTCTCACTGATTTACCGCTATCGTTTTGGGGTTATGCTTTAGAGACGGCTGCATTCACGTTAAATAGGGCACCATCAAAATCTGTTGAGACTACACCTTATGAACTGTGGTTTGGCAAGAAACCCAAGTTGTCGTTTCTTAAAGTTTGGGGCTGCGATGCTTATGTGAAAAAGCTTCAACCTGATAAGCTCGAACCCAAATCAGAGAAATGTGTCTTCATAGGATACCCAAAGGAGACTGTTGGGTACACCTTCTATCACAGATCCGAAGGCAAGATATTCGTTGCTAAGAATGGATCCTTTCTAGAGAAGGAGTTTCTCTCGAAAGAATTGAGTGGGAGGAAAGTAGAACTTGATGAGGTAATTGTACCTTCTCCCTTGTTGGAAAATAGTTCATCACCGAAATCAGTTCCAGTGATTCCTACACCAGTAAGTGAGGAAGCTAATGATGATGATCATGAAACTTCTGATCAAGTTACTACCAAACCTTGTAGGTCAACCAGAGTAAGATCCGCACCAGAGTGGTACGGTAATCCTGTTCTGGAAGTCAGGTTGCTTGACCATGACGAACCTACGAACTATGAGGAAGCGATGATGAGCCCAGATTCCGCAAAATGGCTTGAGTCCATGAAATATGAGATGGGATCCATGTATGAGAACAAAGTGTGGACTTTGGTTGACTTGCTTGTTGATCGGCAAGCCATAAAGAATAAATGGATCTTCAAGAAGAAGACTGGCGCTGACGGTAATGTTACTGTCTACAAAGCTCGACTTGTGGCAAAAGGTTTTCGACAAGTTCAAGGAGTTTACTACGATGAGACCTTCTCACCCGTAGCGATGCTTAAGTCCGTCTCGTGTTAGCAATTACCGCATTTTATGATTGTGAAATTTGGCAAATGGATGTCAAAACTGCATTCCTTAATGGATATCTTAAAAAAGAGTTGTATATGATGCAACCAGAAGGTTTTGTCGATCCAAAAGGTGCTAACAAAGTGTGCAAGCTCCAGCGATCCATTTATGGACTGGTGCAAGCCTCTTGGAGTTGGAATATATGCTTTGATAGTGTGATCAAAGCATATGGTTTTATACAGACTTTTGGAGAAGCCTATATTTACAAGAAAGTGAGTGGGAGCTCTGTAGCATTTCTGATATTATATGTAGATGACATATTGCTGATCGGAAATGATACTGAATTTTTGAATAGCATAAAAGGATACTTGAATAAGAATTTTTCAATGAAAGACCTCGGTGGAGCTGCTTATATACTGGGCATCAAGATCTATAGAGATAGATCAACACGCTTAATTGGACTTTCACAAAGCACACACCTTGATAAAGTTTTGAAGAAGTTCAAAATGGATCAAGAAAAAGAAAAGGGTTCTTGCCTGTGTTACAAGGTGTGAAGTTGAGTCAGACTCAATGCCCGACCACTGCAGAAGATAGAGAGAAAATGAAAGTCATCCCTATGCTTCAGCCATAAGTTCTATCATGTATGCAATGCTATGTACCAAACCTGATGTGTGCCTTGCTATTAGTTTAGCAGGGAGGTACCAAAGTAATCCAGGAGTGGATCACTGGACAGTGGTCAAGAACATCCTAAAATACCTGAAAAGGACTAAGGATATGTTTCTCGCTTATGGAGGTGACAAAGAGCTCATCGCAAATGATTACATCGATGCAAGCTTTGACACTGATCCAGATGACTCTAAGTCATAAACCGGATACGTATTTTTGTTAAATGCTAGAGCTGTCAGTTGGTACAGTTCCATGCAGAGCGTAGTGGCGGGATCTACGTGTGAAGCGGAGTACATAACTGCTTCGGAAGCAGCAAATGAAGGAGTTCATATCCGATCTAGGTGTCATACCTAGTGCATCGGGTCTAATGAAAATCTTTTGTTACAATACTAGTGCAATTGCCTTGGCAAAGGAATCCAGATTTCACAAGAGAACCAAGCACATCAAGAGACGCTTCAATTCCATCCACAATCAAGTCAAGGAGGGATACATAGAGATTTGCAAGATACATACAGATCTGAATGTTGCAGACCCGTTGACTAAGCCTCTCTCACGAGCAAAACATGACTAGCACCAAGACTCCATGGGTGCTAGAATTGTATTAACCGGAAACTTAGTACATGTGTGAATACATAGACAAACAAAGTGTCACTAGTATGCCTCTACTTGACTAGCTCATGGAATCAATGATGGTTATGTTTCCTGACCATAGACAAGAGTTGTCACTTTATTAACGAGATCACATCAATAGAGAATGATGTGGTTGACTTGACCCATCCATTAGCTTAGCACAATGATCGTTTAGTTTGTTGCTATTGCTTTCTCCATAACTTATACATGTTCCTATGACTATGAGATCATGCAACTCCTGAATACCGGAGGAACACGTAGTGTGCTATCAAACATCACAACATAACTGGGTGACTATAAAGATGCTCTACATGTGTCTCCGATGGTGTTTGTTGAGTTGGCATAGATCGAGATTAGGATTTGTCACTCCGAGTGTCGGAGAGGTATCTTTGGGCCCTCTCGGTAATGCACATCACTATAAGCCTTGAAAGCAATGTAACTAATGAGTTAGTTGCGGGATGGTGCATTACAGAACGAGTAAAGAGACTTGCCGGTAACGAGATTGAACTAGGTATTGAGATACCGATGATCGAATCTCGGGCAAGTAACATACCGATGACAAAGGGAACAACGTATGTTGTTGTGCGGTTTGACCGATAAAGATCTTCGTAGAATATGTAGGAACCAATATGAGCATCCAGGTTCTGCTATTGGTTATTGATGGGAGATGAGTCTTGGTCATGTCTACATAGTTCTTGAACCCGTAGGGTCCGTACGCTTAACGTTCGGTGACGGTCGGTATTACGAGTTTATGTGTTTTGATGTACCGAAGGTAGTTCAGAGTCCCGGATTTGATCACGGACATGACGAGGAGTCTCGAAATGGTCGAGACATAAAGATAGATATATTGGAAGCCTATGTTTGGACATTGGAATGGTTCGGGATGAGTTCGGGCATTTTCCGGAGTACCGGGAGGTTACCAGAATCCCCTAGATAGTATATGGGCCTTATTGGGCCTTAGTGGAATAGAGGAGAGGAAGGAAAAAGGTGGGAGGCGCACCCCCCTAGCCCAATCTGAATTGGGTGGGCCCCCCATTCCTTCCTTCTCTCCTCCCCTTCCTTCTCTCCTACTCCTACTACTTGGAAGGGGGGAATCCTACTCCCAGTGGGTGTAGGACTCCCCTAGGGCGCGCCATAGAGGGCCGGCCCTCCCCCACTCTTTTATATACGGGGGAGGGGGCACCCCATAGACACATAACTTGATCATTGTCTTAACCGTGTGCGGTGCCCCCTCCACCATAATCCACCTCGGTCATATCGTAGCGGTGCTTAGGCGAAGCCCTTTTCCGATAGCTTCATCATCACCGTCATCATGCCGCCGTGCTGACGAAACTCTCCCTCGACACTCAGCTGGATCTAGAGTTCATGGGACGTCACCAAGCTAAAGTGTGCAGATCCCGGAGGTGCCGTACCTTCGGTGCTAGGATCGGTCAGATCGTGAAGACGTTCGACTACATCAACCGCGTTGTCATAACGCTTCCTCTTACGGTCTATGAGGGTACATGGACAACACTCTTCCCCTCTCATTGCTATGCATCACCTAGATTGATCTTGCGTGTGCGTAGGAATTTTTTTGAAATTACTGTGTTCCCAAACACCGTGCTCGACGCGGCTCCATCGTAGATATCCAATTTTTCAGACCTCCAAAATGGCTTACCAAAGATGAAACCATTACTGTTGAAAGAATCTGAACGGTGCAACATCCCAAACACCCCGTTGATGACTGCTACTTGTGATCTGCATTGGGATTTCCCCGAAGAGGAGAGGATGATGCAGTACAGTAGAGATAAGTATTTCCCTCAGTTATGAAACCAAGGTTATCAATCCAGTAGGAGAACCAAGCAACGACTTGTTAGTAGTACCTGCACACAAACAACAAATCCTTGCAACCCAACGCGAACAAGGCGTTGTCAATCCCTTGACGGTTACAAGCAAGATTAAATTGTATAGTTTTTGATAGATAGATCAAAAAAATATGAAATAAAATAAATAAAATAAAAACGCAACAAGGTATTTTGGTTTTAATATATGATAGAAGGTAGCCCCGGGGGCCATAGTTTACACTAGAGGCTTCTCTCTTGAAAATATCATATGGTGGGTAAACAAATTACTGTTGGGAAATTGATAGAAAAGCAAATAATTATGATGATATCCAAGGCAATGATCATATATAGGCATCACGTTCGAGGCAAGTAGACTGAAACGATTCCACATTTACTACTATTACTCCACACATTGACCGCTATCCAGCATGCATCTAGGTATTAAGTTCATGGAAAAATGGAGTAACGCCTTAAGCAAGATGACATGATGTAGACCAAACTCACATATGGATAAACCCCATCTTTTTACCCTTTCTAGCAACGATACATATGTGTCATGTCCCCTTCTATCACTGGGATTGAGCACCATAAGATCGAACCCATTACAAAGCACCTCTTCCCATGGAAAGATAAATCAATCTAGTTGCCCAAACCAAACAGACAAATCAGAGAAGAAATATGAGGCTATAGTAATCATGCATAAAAAAGTTCTGAGAAAACTCAAATAATATTCATGGATAGATCTGATCATAAACTCACAATTCATCAGATCCCAACAAACACACCGCAAAAATTCATTACATCGAATAGATCTCCAAGAACACCAAGGAGAACATTCTATTGAAGATCAAATTGAGAGAAAAGCCATCTAGATACTAACTATGGACTCGTAGGTCTGCGGTAAACTACTCACACATCATTGGAAGGGTAGCAGGGTTGATGTAGAGCCCCTCTGTGATCGATTCCCTCTCCGACGGAGTACCGGAGAAGGCCTTCAGATGAGATCTCGTGGTTTTGGAACTTGCGGCAGCAGAAAAAGTATCTTGGGTGTCTCTCCGATGTCAGGGCAATATTTGAATATTTATAGAGGTGGAATTAGGGTTTGATGTCCCACGAGGGGCCCACAAGCCTTAGGAGTACACCCCTCAAGATTGTCACTCCCTCGTGGCTCTTCTGGCCTCCTCCTGAACCTTCTAGGGTCTCTTCTGGTCCTGAAAAAATCAATCCAAAGTTTTTTCTCCGTTTGGACTTCGTTTGATATTGATTTTCTAAAAAGACAAAAACATGCAAAAAAAATAAACAACTGGCACTGGGCACTAAGTCAATAGGTTAGTCCCCAAAAGTGATATATAATTGCATCTAATGACATATAAAACATCCAAAATTTATACCATAATAGCATGGAACAATAAAAAATATAGATACATTGGAGACGTATCAATGACCCACAAGTATAGGGGATCAATCGTAGTTCTTTTAATAATTAAGAGTGTCAAACTCAACGAGGAGCAGAAGGAAATGATAAGCGGTTTTCAGCAAGGTATTCTCTGCATGTGCTGAAAGTAACAGTTATGTATAGTTTTGTAGCAAGATAATTTGTAACAAGTGACAATAGTACAAAGGTGCAGCAAGGTGGCCCAATCCCTTTTATAGCAAAGGACAAACCAGAAAGTTCTCTTATATAAAGCAAGGTGCTCTCAAGGACACATGGGAATTGCCGTCTAGTCACCTTCACCATGTTTAGTTGATTCGCGTTCGCTACTTTGATAACTTGATATGCGGGTGGACCGGTGCTTGGGTGTTGTTCTTACTTGAACAAACAACCCACTTCTGATTACCCCCTCTCTCAAGCATCCTGATGTCTACTACACAACCTTCTTCTTGTAGACGTTGTTGGGCCTCCAAGTGCAGAGGTTTGTAGGACAGTAGCAAATTTCCCTCAAGTGGATGACCTAAGGTTTATCAATCCGTAGGAGGCGTAGGATGAAGATGGTCTCTCTCAAGCAACCCTGCAACCAAATAACAAAGAGTCTCTTGTGTCCCCAACACACCCAATACAATGGTAAATTGTATAGGTGCACTAGTTCGGCGAAGAGATGGTGATACAAGTGCAATATGGATGGTAGATAAAGGTATTTGTAATCTGAAAATATAAAAACAGCAAGGTAACTAATGATAAAAGTGAGCGTAAACGGTATTGCAATGTGTGGAAATAAGGCCTAGGGTTCATACTTTCGCTAGTGCAAGATCCCTCAACAATACTAACATAATTGGATCACATAACTATCCCTCAACATGCAACAAAGAGTCACTCCAAAGTCACTAATAGCGGAGAACGAACGAAGAGATTATGGTAGGGTACGAAACCACCTCAAAGTTATTCTTTCCAATCAACCCGTTGGGCTATTCCTATAAGTGTCACAAACAGCCCTAGATTTCGTACTAGAATAACACCTTAAGACACACATCAACCAAAACCCTAATGTCACCTAGATACTCCAATGTCACCTCAAGTATCCGTGGGTATGATTATATGATATGCGTCACACAATCTCAGATTCATCTATTCAACCAACACAAAGGACCTCAAAGAGTGCCCCAAAGTTCTACCGGAGAATCACGACGAAAACGTGTGCCAACCCCTATGCATAGGTTCATGGGTGGAACCCGCAAGTTGATCACCAAAACATACATCAAGTGAATCACGTGATATCCCATTGTCACCACAGATATCCACGGCAAGACATACATCAAGTGTTCTCAAATCTTTAAAGACTCAATCCGATAAGATAACTTCAAAGGGGAAACTCGATTCATTACAAGAGAGTAGAGGGGGGAAGAAACATCATAGGATCTGAATATAATAGCAAAGCTCGCGATACATCAAGATTGTATCATCTCAAGAACACAAGAGAGAGAGAGAGATCAAACACATAGCTACTGGTACATACCCTCAGCCCCGAGGGAGAACTACTCCCTCCTCGTCATGGAGAGCACCGGGATGATGAAGATGGACACCGCAGAGGGATTGCCCCCTACGGCAGGGTGCTGGAACGGGTCTAGATTGGCTTTCGGTGGCTACGGAGGCTTATGGCGGCGGAACTCGCGATCTATTTTTGCTCCCGGATGTTTTTAGGGTATATGGAGATATATAGGCAAAAGAAGCACGTCGGTGGAGCTCCGAGGGGCCCACGAGGCAGGGGGGCGCACCCTCCACCCTCGTGACCTCCCCGGAAACTTATTGGAGTAGGGTCCAAGTCTCCTGGATCACGTTCGGTGAGAAGATCACGTTCCCGAAGGTTTCATTCCGTTTGGACTCTGTTTGATATTCTATTTCCTCGAAATACTGAAATAGGCAAAAAATAGCAATTCTGGGTTGGGCCTCCGGTTAATAGGTTAGTCCCAAAAATAATATAAAAGTGGAAAATAAAGCCCAATATAGTCCAAAACAGTAGATAAAGTAGCATGGAGCAATCAAAAATTATAGATACGTTGGAGACGTATCACATCCCCAACTATGATAGAAAAATTAAGATAAATCTAACCATAACATGAAACATATGGATGCAAATCAGCCCCTTACGTAATAACACATAAACTAGGGTTTAAGCTTCTGTCACTCTAGCAACCCATCATCTTCTTATTACTCCACAATGCCTTCCCTTAGGCCCAAGTATGGTGAAGTGTCATGTAGTCAACGTTCACATGACACCTCTAAAGGAAGAAATAACATACATATCATCAAAATATCGAATCAATACCAACATCACATGATTACTTATAACAAGACTTCTCTGATGTCCTCAAGAACAAAAGCAACCCACAAGTACTAGTCTAAGGTTTCGGGACAAAGATTTAATAAATGAGATGAACTAGGGTTTGAGATGAGATGGTGCTAATGAAGATGTTGATGAAGATTGGTCCTCCCATGATGATAGGATCATTGGTGATGTCGATCACTTCGATTTCCCCCTCATGGAGGGATTTTCCCCGGTGGAATCGCTCCGCCAGAGAGCAAAAGTGCTCCTGCCCAGGTTCTTCCTTGAGAAGGCGGCACTTCATCCTGGAAGTCTTCTTATTTATTTATTTTTTCTAGGGAAATGGCTTCATATAGAAAAAGATGGGCACCGAAGGCCTGCTAGGGAGCCCACAAGCTCACAGGACGTGCCCGGGGCCGGCGGGGGGTAGGACGCGCCTCCTAAGTTGTTCGCTCCCTGGTGGGCCCCTCCTGCTATTTCTTCCGCCAATATTTTTTATATACTCCAAAATAATTCTCTGTAAATTTTCAGGTCATTTGGAGTTGTGCAGAATAGTTATTTCTGTTGTAGCATTTTCTGGTCCAGAATTCCAACTGTCGGCAATGTCCCTCTTCATGTGAAACTTGCAAAATAAGAGAGATAAAAGGCATTAGAATTGCATCATGAAGTGAAATAACAATGCAAAACACAATAAATAACGGTAGGAAAACATGATGCAAAATGGATGTATCACCCATCAAGCTCTAGACCTGGCACCCCCGCTCGACTAAATTGCCGAAGGAAGAGACCATATCTTTCAGCCACAAGCCACAAACCCAGCACACAATCCACCATCTTCCAGATGCAGTCGAAGAATATCTCTGCCCTTGGACTACCTCCTAGTCTCCGTGCCAGCACTAGAGCAAAACATCATCGCAATGATGGAGCTCGAGGACACACGTCCACCACAAGGCCTTGTCATGGCCATGACATCCCTGCTTTAGCAGACTAGTTGTCAAATCCATCATTGACCGCAAAATGCCGCGTCAAAGAAATATATGTACTTTCTTTGTTTTGCGCCGCCCAGAACTCACTAACGCATAAACATCCTCGAACTTTGGAAACACTACAATATGGTACTTATACATGACATCTCCGGTCCTGTGTATAGTCCAGGTTATGGTAGAGTGTTGCCATGCCGCCACATGGTGTCGCCTTTTTGTGGAGAGGCCACTCGCTTTTCTAGGAATTGACCCACACTCCAACCTCATCATTGTTAACGTCAACCCATGCACACTCTCCGGATCCCACCTATCAGCCAAAGGAGTGAGAGGAATACAAACAAGATTTGTTTAGTTAACTGCAGTTTCCAGTTCATTGAATTGTAACTTTAAGAGTAAATAGCAAAAAAAACTACCACGTTACGGGTTAGGGTTACAAAACACTAGTTGTTTTCATATTTTTTTCAAAAAGCTACCACAAATTGGTTGGTTGTTCCCAAAAACCCAAATGACTGAAGTATTAGGTGTTAACCAGGTTTATGAAAGGGGGGCCCACTCGTAAATGTTGACCGTTAATGCCTACATGTCATCCGCCAAGCCCATTAAAAATGGAGAAAACCACCCGACACTGGGTCAATGCTACCTCTTGAGCACTACGTTGGTTTTCCCTTGAAGAGGAAAGGGTGATGCAGCAAAGTAGCGCAAGTATTTCCCCTCAGTTTTTGAGAACCAAGGTATCGATCCAGTAGGAGACTACACGCAAGTCCCTCATACCTACACAAACAAATAAGAACCTCGCAACCAACGCGATGAAGGGGTTTTCAATCCCTTCACGGTCACTTATGAGACTGAGATCTGATGGAGATAATTGATACGTCTCCAACGTATCTATAATTTTTGATTGTTCCATGCTATATTATATCCTGTTTTGGACATTATTGGGCTTTGTTATACACTTTTATGTTTTTTGGGACTAACCTATTAACTGGAGGCCCAGCCCGGAATTGTTGTTTGTTTGCCTATTTTAGGGTTTCGCAGAAAAAGAATATCAAACGGAGTCCAAACGGAATGAAACCTTCGGGAACATGATTTTCGGAACGAACCTGATCCAGAGGACTTGGACCCTACATCAAGCAATCAACGAGGAAGGCACGAGGTAGGGGGGTGCGCCTACCCCCCCCCCCCCAGGCGCGCCCTCCACCCTCATGGGGCCCATGTTGCTCCACCGATGTACTCCTTCCTCCTATATATACCTATGTACCCCCAAACTACCAGATACAGAGCCAAAACCCTAATTCCACCGCCGTAACTTTCTGTATCCACGAGATCCCATCTTGGGGCCTTTTCTGGAGCTCCGCCGGAGGGGGTATCGATCACGGAGGGCTTCTACATCAACACCATAGCCTCTCCAATGAAGTGTGAGTAGTTTACTTCAAACCTACGGGTCCATAGTTATTAGCTAGATGGCTTCTTCTCTCTTTTTGGATCTCAATACAAAGTTCTCCCCCTCTCTTGTGGAGATCTATCCGATGTAATCTTATTTTTGCGGTGTGTTTGTTGAGACCGATGAATTGTGGGTTTATGATCAAGTTTATCTATCAACAATATTTGAATCTTCTCTGTATTCTTTTATGTATGATTGGTTATCCTTGCAAGTCTCTTCTAATTATCAGATTGGTTTGGCCTACTTGATTGATCTTTCTTGCAATGGGAGAAGTGCTTAGCTTTGGGTTCAATCTTGCGGTGTCCTTTCCCAGTGACAGTAGGGGCAGCAAGGCACGTATTGTATTGTTGCCATCGAAGATAACAAGATGGGGTTTATATCATATTGCATGAGTTTATCCCTCTACATCATGTCATCTTGCTTAAAGCGTTACTATGTTCTCTTGAACTTAATACTCTAGATGCATGCTGGATAGCGGTCGATGTGTGGAGTAATAGTAGTAGATGCAGGCAGGAGTCGGTCTACTTGTCTCGGACGTGATGCCTATATACATGATCATACCTAGATATTGTCATAACTATGCTCAATTCTGTCAATTTCTCAAGAGTAATTTGTTCACCCACCGTAATACTTATGCTCTCGAGAGAAGCCTCTAGTGAAACCTATGGCCCCCGGGTCTATTTTGCATCATATTAATCTTCCAATACTTAGTTATTTCCTTTGCCATTTATTTTACTTGCATCTTTATTTATCTTTATCATAAAAATACCAAAAATATTATCTTATCATATCTATCATATCCCACTCTCGTAGGTGACCGTGAAGGGATTGACAACCCCTTTATCGCGTTGGTTGAGAGGAGTTTATTTGTTTGTGTAGGTGTGACGGACTCGTGCATGGCCTCCTACTGGATTGATACCTTGGTTCTCAAAAACTGAGGGAAATACTTACGCTGCTCTACTGCATCACCCTTTCCTCTTCAAGGGAAAACCAACGCAGTGCTCAAGAGGTAGCAAGAAGGATTTCTGGCGCAGTTGCCGGGGAGTCTACGCAAAAGTCAACATACCAAGTACCCATCACAAACCCTTATCTCCTGCATTACATTATTTGCCATTTGCCTCTCGTTTTCCTCTCCCCCACTTCAACCTTGCCATTTTATTCGCCCTCTCTCTCTATCCTCCCTCTCTTTCTCTATTCGCCTCTTCTTGCTTGTTTCTTGTTTTCTTGTGTGTCGGATTGCTTGCTTGTCACGATGGCTCAAGATAATACCAAATTGTGTGACTTTACCAATACCAACAACAATGATTTTATTAGCACTCCGATTGTTCCTCTTACCGATGCTGAATTTTTTGAAATTAATGCTGCTTTGCTGAATCTTGTCATGAAAGATCCGTTTTCCGGCCTTCCTAGTGAAGATGCCGCTACCCATCTAAACAACTTCGTTGATTTGTGTGATATGCAAAAGAATAAAGATGTGGACAATGATATTGTTAAATTTTAGCTATTTCCTTTTTCGCTTAGAGATCGTGCTAAAGCATGGTTTTCGTCTTTGCCTAAAAATAGTATTGATTCGTGGAATAAGTGCAAAGATGCTTTTATCTCTAAGTATTTTCCTCCCGCTAAGATCATCTCTATTAGAAACGATATTATGAATTTTAAGCAACTTGATCATGAACATGTTGCACAAGCTTGGGAGAGGGTGAAATTAATGATACGTAATTGCCCTACACATGGTTTGAATTTGTGGATGATTATACAAATTTTTTATGCTGGATTGAATTTTGCCTCTAGAAATCTTTTACATTCGGCCGCGGGAGGCACTTTTATGGAAATCACTTTAGGAGAAGCTACTAAACTCCTAGATAATATTATGGTTAATTATTCTCAATGGCACACTGAAAGATCTACTAATAAGAAAGTGCATGCGATAGAAGAAATTAATGTTTTGAGTGGTAAGATGGATGAACTTATGAAATTATTTGCTAATAAAAGTGTTTCTTCTGATCCTAATGATATGCCTTTGTCTACCTTGATTGAGAATAATAATGAATCTTTGGATGTGAATTTTGTTGGTAGGAATAATTTTGGTAACAACGCGTATAGAGGAAACTTTAATCCTAGGTCGTATCCTAGTAATTCCTCTAATAATTATGGTAATTCCTACAACAATTCTTATGGAAATTTTAATAAGATACCCTCTGATTTTGAATCTAATATTAAAGAATTTATTACCTCGCAAAAGAATTTCAATGCTTTGATTGAAGAAAAATTGCTTAAGATTGATGAGTTGGCTAGGAACGTTGATAGAATTTCTCTTGATGTTGATTCTTTGAAACTTAGATCTATTCCTCCTAAGCATGATATCAATGAGTCTCTCAAAGCCATGAGAATTTCCATTGATGAGTGCAAAGAAAGAACCGCTAGGATGCGTGCTAAGAAAGATTGCTTTATAAAAGCGTGTTCTTCTAGTTTCCATGATAATAAAGATGAAGATCTAAAAGTTATTGATGTGTCCCCTATTAAATCTTTGTTTTGTAATATGAATCTTGATAATGATGGGACTGAATATGATCCACCTTTACCTAGAAGGCGTTCCAAAAATTCGGAGTCTTTAGATCTTGATGCTAAAATTGTTAAAAGTGGGATTGAAGAAGTCAAAACTTTAAATATTAATGAACCCACTATTTTGGATTTCAAGGAATTTAATTATGATAATTTCTCTTTGATAGATTGTATTTCCTTGTTGCAATCCGTGCTAAATTCTCCACATGCTTATAGTCAAAATAAAGCCTTTACCAAACATATCGTTGATGCTTTGATGCAATCTTATGAAGAAAAACTTGAGTTGGAAGTTTCTATCCCTAGAAAACTTTATGATGAGTGGGAACCTACTATTAAAATTAAGATTAAAGATCATGAATGCTATGCTTTGTGTGATTTGGGTGCTAGTGTTTCCACGATTCCAAAGACTTTTGTGTGATTTGCTAGGTTTCCGTGATTTTGATGATTGCTCTTTAAACTTGCACCTTGCGGATTCCACTATTAAGAAACCTATGGGAAGAATTAATGATGTTCTTATTGTTGCAAATAGGAATTATCTGCCCGTGGATTTTATTGTTCTTGACATAGATTGCAATCCTTCATGTTCTATTATTCTTGGTAGACCTTTCCTTAGAACAATTGGTGCAATTATCGATATGAAGGAAGGGAATGTTAGATTCCAATTTCCGTAAAGAAAAGGCATGGAACACTTCCCTAGAAAGAAAATTAAATTACCTTACGAATCTGTTATGAGAGCCACTTATGGATTGCCTTCCAAAGATGGCAATACCTAGATCTATCTTTGCTTTCATGCCTAGCTAGGGGTGTTAAACGATTGCGCTTGTTGGGAGGCAACCCAATTTTATTTTTATTCCTTGATTTTTGATCCTATTTAGTAATAATAATTTATCTAGCCTCTGTTTTGGTTGTGTTTTTTTGTTTAATTAGTGTTTGTGCCAAGTAGAACCGTTGGAAAGACTTGGGGAAAGTCTTTTTGATCTTGCTGTAAAAAACAGAAACTTTAGCGCTCACGAGAACTGCTGCCATTTTTAGTTGGAAAGCGCTATTTAGTTAATTCTTTTTGCAGATGATTAATATATAAATTACTCACGTCCATAAATTTATTTTAGAATTTTTGGGGTTCCAGATCTTGCGTTAGCTACAGATTACTACAGACTGTTCTGTTTTTGACAGATTCTGTTTTCCATGTGTTGTTTGCTTATTTTGATGAATCTATGGCTAGTAAAATAGTTTATGAACCATATAGAAGTTGGAACACAGTAGGTTTAACACCAATATAAATAAATAATGAGTTCATTACAGTACCATGAAGTGGTGTTTTGTTTTGTTTCGCTAACGGAGCTCACGAGATTTTGTACTTTAAGTTTTGTGTTGTGAAGTTTTCATGTTTTGGGTAAAGATTTGATGGATTATGGAACAAGGAGTGGCAAGATCCTAAGCTTGGGGATGACCATGGAACCCCCAATATAAACTAAGGACACCTAAAAGCAAAAGCTTGGGGATGCCCCGGAAGGCATCCCCTCTTTTGTCTACTTCTATCGGTAACTTTACTTGGAGCTATGTTTTTATTTACCACATGATATGTGTTTTGCTTCGAGCGTCTTGTATTGTTTGAATCTTTATTAGTTAGTTTTCCACAATCATCATTGCTGCACACACCTTTTTGAGAGAGACACTCATGATTCGGAAATTGTTAGAATACTCTATGTGCTTCACTTATATCATTTGAGTTATATAGTTTTTGCTCTAGTGCTTCACTTATACCTTTTAGAGCACGTTGGTAGATTTGTTTTATAGAAACCATTGTTCTCTCATGCTTCACTTAGATTATTTTGAGAGTCCTACAAAAAATTATGGTAATTTTCTTTAATTATGTTAGGCATTCAAGATTAATAATAAAATTTTCTTATGAGTGTGTTGAATACTATGAGAAGTTTGAAACTTGATAATTGTTTTGAGATATGGAGATGGTGATATTAGAGTAGTGCTAGTTGAGTAGTTGTGAATTTGAGAAATGCTTGTGTGGAAGTTTGTGATTCCCGTAGCATGCACGTATGGTGAACCGTTATGTTAAGAAGTCGGAGCATGATGTATTTATTGATTGTCCTCCTTATGAGTGGCGGTCGGGGATGAGCGATGGTCTTTTCCTACCAATCTACCCCCTTAGGAGCATGCACGTAGTACTTTGCTTTGATAACTAATAGATTTTTGCAATAATTATGTGAGTTCTTTATGACTAATGTTGATTCCATGGATTATACGCACTCTCTTCCATCATTGCTAGCCTCTCTAATACCGCGCACCTTTCGCCGGTATCATACACCCACCATATACCTTCCTCAAAATAGCCACCATACCTACCTATCATGGCATTTCCATAGCCATTCCGAGATATATTGCCATGCAACTTTCCATCATTCCGTTTACTATGACACGCTCCATCATTGTCATATTGCTTCACATGATCATGTAGTTGACATTTTAGTTGTGGCAAAGCCAGCGTTCATAATTCTTTCATATAAGTCACTCATGCATCATTGCTATCCCGCTACACCGCCAGAGGCATTCATATAGAGTCATACTTTGTTCTAGTATCGAGTTGTAATCATTGAGTTGTAAATAAATAGAAGTGTGATGATCATCATTCATAGAGTATTGTCCCCAAAAAAAGAGAAAGGCCAAAAAAAGAAGGCCCAAAAAAGAATAAATAAAAAGGGGCAATACTACTATCCTTTTTTCCACACTTGTGCTTCAAAGTAGCACCATGATCTTCATGATAGAGAGTCTCTTATGCTATCACTTTCATATACTAGTGGGAATTTTTCATTATAGAACTTGGCTTGTATATTCCAACGATGGGCTTCCTCAAAATGCCCTAGGTCTTCGTGAGCAAGCAAGTTGGATGCACACCCACTTAGTTTCTTTTTTTTGAGCTTTCATATACTTATAGCTCTATTGCATCCTTTGCATGGAAATCCCTACTCACTCAAATTGATATCTATTGATGGGCATCGCCATAGCCCGTTGATACGCCTAGTTGATGTGAGACTATCTTCTCCCTTTTTGTCTCCTCCACAACCACCATTCTATTCCACCTATAGTGCTATGTCCATGGCTCATGCTCATGTATTGCATGAAGATTGAAAAAGTTTGAGAACACCAAAAGTATGAAACAATTGCTTGGCATGTCATAGGGGTTGTGGATGATTTGAATACTTTGTGTGGTGAAGATGGAGCATAGCGAGACTATATGATTTTGTAGGGATAACTTTCTTTGGCCATGTTATTTTGAAGAGACATAATTGCTTAGTTAGTATGCTTGAAGTATTATTATTTCTATGTCAATATTAAACTTTTGTCTTGAATCTTTCAGATCTGAATATTCATACCAAAATTAAGAGAATTACATTGAAATTATGCCAAGTAGCATTCCACATCAAAAATTCTGTTTATCATTTACCTACTTGAGGACGAGCAGGAATTAAGCTTGGGGATGCTTGATACGTCTCCAACGTATCTATAATTTTTTATTGTTCCATGCTATATTATATCTTGTTTTGGACATTATTGGGCTTTATTATACACTTTTATACTATTTTTGGGACTAACCTATTAACCGCAGGCCCAGCCCAGAATTGTTTTTTTTGCCTATTTTAGGGTTTCGCAGAAAAAGAATATCAAACGGAGTCCAAACGGAATGAAACCTTCGGGAACGTGATTTTCGGAACGAAACTGATCCAGAGGACTTGGACCCTACGTCAAGCAATTAACGAGGAAGGCACGAGGTAGGGGGGGCGCCTACCCCCCAGGCGCGCCCTCCACCCTCGTGGGGCCCATGTTGCTCCATCGACGTACTCCTTCCTCCTATATATACCTACGTACCCCCAAACTACCAGATACGAAGCCAAAACCCTAATTCCACCGCTGTAACTTTCTGTATTCACGAGATCCCATCTTGGGGCCTTTTCCGGAGCTCCGCCGGAGGGGGTATCGATCACGGAGGGCTTCTACATCAACACCATAGACTCACCGATGAAGTGTGAGTAGTTTACTTCAGACCTACGGGTCCATAGTTATTAGCTAGATGGCTTCTTCTCTCTTTTTGGATCTCAATACAAAGTTCTCCCCCTCTCTTGTGGAGATCTATTCAATGTAATCTTCTTCTTGCGGTGTATTTGTTGAGACCGATGAATTGTGGGTTTATGATCAAGTTTATCTATGAACAATATTTGAATCTTCTCTGAATTCTTTTATGTATGATTGGTTATCCTTGCAAGTCTCTTTGAATTATCAGTTTGGTTTTGCCTACTAGATTGATCTTTCTTGAAATGGGAGAAGTGCTTAGCTTTAGGTTCAATCTTGCGGTGTCCTTTCCTAGTGACAGTAGGGGCAGCAAGGCATGTATTGTATTGTTGCCATCGAGGATAACAAGATGGGGTTTATATCATATTGGATGAGTTTATCCCTCTACATCATGTCATCTTGATTAAAGCGCTACTCTGTTCTCTTGAACTTAATACTCTAGATGCATGTTGGATAGCGGTCGACGTGTGGAGTAATAGTAGTAGATGCAGGAAGGAGTCAGTATGCAGGCAGGAGTCAACCGCTATCCAGCATGCATCTAGAGTATTAAGTTCATAAGAACAGAGTAACGCATTAGGCAAGATGACACGATGTAGAGGGATAAACTCAAGCAATATGATATAAACCCCATCTTTTTATCCTTGATGGCAACAATACAATATGTGCCTTGCTGCCCCTGCTGTCATTGGGAAAGGACACCGCAAGGATAAAAATATGGGGTTTATATCATATTGCTTGATCAAGATTGAACCCAAAGCTAAGAACTTCTCTCATTGCAAGAAAGATCAATCTAGTAGGCCAAACCAAACTGATAATTCGAAGAGACTTGCGAAGATAACCAATCATACATAAAAGATTTCAGAGAAGAATCAAATATTGTTCATAGATAAACTTGATCATAAACCCACAATTCATTAGATCTCGACAAACACACCGCAAAAAGAATTACATCGAATAGATCTCCAAGAAGATCGAGGAGAACTTTCTATTGATATCCAAAGAGAGATAAGAAGCCATCTAGCTAATAACTATGGACCCGAAGGTCTGTGGTAAACTACTCACACATCATCGGAGATGCTATGGTGTTGATGTAGAAGCCCTTCGTGATCGATTCCCCCTCCGGCGGAGCTCCGAAAAAGGCCCCAAGATGGGATCTCTTGGGTACAGAAGGTTGCAACGGTGGAAATAGGGTTTTGTGGTGCTCCTGAATGTTTTTGGGGTATATGGATATATATAGGAGGAAGAAGTAGGTCGATGGAGTTGCGAGGGGCCCACAAGGGTGGGGGCGCGCCCTCCTGACACGTGGCCGCCTCGCTTCTTTCTTGACGTCTACTCCAAGTCCCCTAGATCACGTTTGTTTCAAAAATAACTCTCCCTAAGGTTTCATTCCGTTTGATATTCCTTTTCTGTGAAACACTGAAATAGGCAAAAAAACAGCAATTTGCACTGGGCCTTGGGTTAGTAGGTTAGTCCCAAAAATAATATAAAAGTGTATAAATAAGCCCATTAACATCCAAAACAAATAATATAATAGGATGGAACAATCAAAAATTATAGATACATTGGAGACGTATCAAGCATCCCCAAGATTAATTCTTGCTGGTCCTCGAGTAGGTAAATGATAAAAATAGAATTTGATGTGGAATGCTACCTAGCATAATTCTCAATGTAATTTTATTTATTGTGGCATGAATATTCAGATCTGAAAGATTCAAGACAAAAGTTTAATATTGACATAAAAATAATAATACTTCAAGCATACTAACAAAGCAATCATGTCTTCTCAAAATAACAAGGAAAAGAAAGTTCATCCCTACAAAATTATATAGTTTGGTCATGCTCCGTTTCTTGTCACACAAGAATGCTCTCATCTTTCACAACCCCGATGACAAGCCAAGCAATTGTTTCATACTTTAGTAACCTCAAACTTTTTTCAACTTTCACGCAATACATGAGCGTGAGCCATGGATATAGCACTATGGGTGGAATAGAATATGATGATGGGGGTTATGTGGAGAAGACAAAAAAGGAGAAAGTCTCACATCGACGCGGCTAATCAATGGGCTCGGGAGATGCCCATCAATTGATGTCAATGCAAGGAGTAGGGATTGTCATGCAAGATATTCACTAGAGCTATAAATGCATGAAAGCTCAACAAAAGAAACTAATTAAGTGGGTGTGCATCCGACTTGCTTGCTCACGAAGACCTAGGGCATTTGAGGAAGCCCATTGTTGGAATATACAAGCCAAGTTCTATAATGAAAAATTCCCACTAGTATATGAAAGTGACAAAACAAGAGACTCTCTATCATAAAGACCATGGTGCTAATTTGAAGCACAAGTGTGGAAAAAGAGGATAGTAGCATTGTCCCTTTTTATTTCTTTTTTTTCCTTTTTTCCTTTTTTGGGCCTTTCTTTTTTTTGGCCTTTCTCTTTTTTTATTTGGGACAATGCTCTATTAATGATGATTATCACACTTCTATTTATTTACAACTCAATGATTACAACTCGATACTAAAACAAAATATGACTCTATATGAATGCCTCCGGTGGTGTACCGGGAAGGGCAATGAATCATAAGTTACATGTATGATAAATTATGCATGGTGTCTTTGCCACAAATACGATGTCAACTACATGATCATGCAAAGCAATATGACAATGATGAAGTGTGTCATAAATGAAACGGTGGAAAGTTGCATGGCAATATATCTCGGAATGGCTATCGAAATGCCATAATAGGTAGGTATGGTGGCTGTTTTGAGGAAGATATAAGGATGTTTATGTGCGATAGAGCGTATCATATCATGGGGTTTGGATGCATCAGCGAAGTTTGCACCAACTCTCAAGGTGAGAAAGGGCAATGCGCGGTACCGAAGAGGCTAGCAATGATGGAAAGGTGAGAGTGCGTATAATCCATGGACTCAACATTAGTCATAAAGAACTCACATACTTATTGCAAAATCTACAAGTCATCAAAAACCAAGCATTACATGCATGCTCCTAGGGGGATAGATTGGTAGGAAAAGACCATCGCTCATCCCCGACCGCCATTCATAAGGAAGACAATCAAAGAACACCTCATGTTTCAAATTTATAACACAACAGTTACCATACGTGCATGCTACGGGACATGCAATCTTCAACACAAGTATTTCTCAAATTCACAACTACTTAACTAGCACACTCTAATATCACCATCTTTATATCTCAAAACAATTATCAAGTATCAAACTTCTCATAGTATTCAATGCACTTTCTATGATAGTTTTTATTATACCCATCCTGCATGCCTGTCATATTAGGACTAATTTTATAACCAAAGAAAATTACCATGTTGTTCTAAGGGAATCTCAAAATAATATAAGTGCAGCATGAGAGATAAATAATTTCTATAAAATAAAACCACCACCATGCTCTAAAAGATATAAGTGAAGCACTAGAGCAAAATTATCTTGCTCAAAAGATATAAGTGAAGCACATAGAGTATTCTAATAAATTCCAATTCATGTGTGTCTCTCCCAAAAGGTTAACAGAACACACGTGAGTTAACTTATAAAAACGTTTGAGATGTTAAAGTGACAACTATTTGTTCCAAAATGCCTTTGTTGGTTGTTATTCGAGTGCGCCTTCTCTCAAACTGGACACGAAAAATACCACAGCATGTCGGGTGCCATAACATGATAGCATGCCAAGTTTCATGAATTTCAGACGACTTTTGGATTTACTAGAATTTAAAGACAAAGTATCTCAACATTTTGTCGGCAATCAACAGTGCCCTAGTGTTTGAAATTCATTCTCATTTCTTGCATGGGACCTAAGCATGCACCTAAGGAAACACATTTGATATGTCAACCCATTTTTCTGCACTGGAGCATGTGCATGTAGTTAAAATTTGAATTATGCACATAAAATGCCTAGAAAACCCAGTTAATGTATAAAAATGTCCAAGCGAACCCCGAAAAATCCCAAAAATTGACACAACACTCCCGGCGTTCTATGTTGACACTAGAAAATTTTTGAAAGCAAGAAGAGGCAACGGATATCGTTTCGTCCCCAAAGGTGGCACGTTCCCTACCGAAATCATCAGGCTTGTTGTGAGAAAATCTAGTTTGCGAGAAGCTTATACCCAAACCTTCCCCAAATGGGACAAAAAATTTACCACAGCATGTTGATGCCGCTCCATGATAGCATGTCAAGTTTCATGAACTTCAGACGAGTTTTGGATTTACTAGAATTTAAAAACCATGTATCTTAATGTTTGCGGCCGGTGGCAAGGTGTTTGACATTCATCCTCATTTCTTGCATGGGATATAAGCATGCAACCAAGGACACAGATTTGATTTTTCAACCAATTTACATGCACGGGAGCATGTGCATGTAGTTCAAATTTGAATTATGCACATAAATGCATAGAAAACTCAGTTAATGTATAAAAAATGTCCAAACAAACCCCGAAAAATTCCTAAAATTAATACAACACTCATGTTATTCTATGTTGACACTAGAAAAAAATTGAAATCAAGAAGAGGCAACCGATATCGTTTCGTCCAGAAAGGTGAAACATTCCCTACCGTAACCACGAGGCTTGTTGGGAGAAGCTCTGGTTTTTTAGAAGCTTATACCCCAACCTGCCCCAAATGGGAAAATATTTTTACCACGGCATGTTGATGCCATTCCATGCTAGCATGTCAAGTTTCATAAATTTCAAACGCGTTTCGATTTACTAGAATTTAAAAATCATGTATCTCAATGTTAGCAGCCGAGCGACGGTGGCGAGGTGTTTGACATTCATTCTCATTTCTTGCATGGGACTTAAGCATGCAAACAAGGAGACACATTTCAATTTTGGACCCATTTTTATGCACTAAAGCATGTGCATGTAGTTCAAATTTGAATTATGCACATAAATGCATAGAAAACTCAGTTAATGTTTAAAAATGTCCAAGCGAACCCCGAAAAATCAACACTCTTGTTGTTCTATGTTGACACGAGAAAAAATTTGAAAGTAAGAAGAGGCAATAGATATCTTTTCGTACCCAAGGTGGCACGTTCCCTACCGAAACCATCAGACTTGCTGTGAGAGGCTCTGGTTTGCGAGAAGCTTATACCCAAACCTGCCCCAAATGGGACAATATTTTTACCATGGCATGTCGATGCCATTCCATGATATCATGTCAAGTTTCATGAATTTCAGACGAGTTTCCGATTTACTAGAATTTTAAAACCATGTATCTCAATGTTAGCACCCGAGCGACAGTGTCAAGGTGTTTGACATTCATTCTCATTTCTTGCATGTGACCTAAGATTGCAACCAAGGACACACATTTTGTTGGGGATATAAATACTGGGTATGACCTGCCCAGGAGGGGCCAGCTCATGCCAATGGCGGCTTAAGATGAAGAGGCCCAAGAAGATATGAAGATAGTGGTTCATAGAGCAAGCTTATTGAAAGCCCGAGATCCAGGGACGACTTGAGGCCCATGGGTGTGAGCCGCCATATGTTTAACTTGTATTGTAAGGCAAGCTTAGTTAGTTACCGAGTCGGACACGTTGTGTGTGAGCCGGCCAGGACTCTGTAAGCCGTTCCGCATAAACCTGTATATAAAGGGGTGACCCAGCGGCGGGTTAACTCAAGAAACAACTCATCGAGAACTAGGTCAACTATATTCGCTCCATGGTAATCGAAACCCAAGCAATACAACTGAAATCGGGATTAGGCTTTTACCTCATTGAGAGGGGCCGAACCTGGGTAAACTCCCGTGTTCTTTGTCCCGTTTTAACCCCTTCAAGCTAACCTAGCTGCAATGGATCCACACCTAAGTCCTTCCGCTAGGAAATCTACCGTTTTAAGTCCACGATAGTTGGCGCCCACCATGGGGCCAGCACATGGTGGTTTTGAGTTCTTGAAGGGCAACTTCGCAGGGATCAAGGGATACACCGTGGGCCGATTGACCAAGAGTTGTCGTGGCAAGCTCTACATCAACGATGCTGGTTGGGGCCCCGAGGCCGGCTCAATTGAGTACGGGTACCGGGTACCCTTTGGCAGAATCCATGTCTTCGTCAGCAAGATCGGCGAGTCGGAGCCTGAGCCGGACACCTGCACCGACATCGTCGAGACGGCTCAGCGCGCACGACCCGCCAAGGTTCAAGCCTCCGCGAAGCATGTCTTTGTTGGTTTCATCCATGGGGCGGACTTGAGGAAGGATCTGTGTCCAGGGGAGAGACGGTAATCTGCTCTGATGGTGAGTCTTCAACTGGTGAGACTGATTCAATGTATCAACTGTAGGACATTAGGCTTGGGGACTATTCTGATGGTGACAGTATTCTGGACCCCTATAAGCCACCGAACAGGGTTGCGATCTTCATGGCCGGTACACAACCAGTGCTCGGTTCGACGACTGCTGCGACTATGACCTCTAGTTCAACGGCTGCAGCGACGGCTGGTGCTAGCGGCTTTGCGCGCCCGCCGGCTCAGGCGTTGACCGAGTTATTGGATGCTTTGGTGACCTTAATGGGGCCAGAGGTAACCCCGGAGACTCAAGAACAGCACAAAGTGGATGTCGTGAAGTTGCGAGATGAGATAGCTCAAGCCAAGGAAGAACTTGCTGAGAATGCTAGAATGGTGATAGAGTGAGCCGCCTTGGACACGCAATCACAAGGATTCAGGGCAGAGTCGTTTCGGCTCATCTTGGACCAGAACGCCTCAAACGCTATTATGAGGAGGAGGCACCAGACCCGTCTACCCACAAAGTTTGAAGCTAGGAACCTTTTCAACACGCCCGAGGCAGGGACCAGTGACCCGCCCGTGGTGAACCGGGCTAGTGAGACACCCGTGACCGGAGCACCGATTCAGCCAAGTGATGTAGACCTGCCTCGTTTCAATTTGACCCCGCCTCAGCATGTTCTGACGCCGCCGGGTCATTATTCCAACCCTCTGAACAATATGATTGTTGCGTCTACACGATTGGCAGCTCTCCCTGTGGAAGGTGAGTCTCCAGCTGCAATGGAGATATGGAGGACCGGTGAGCTTCTTCAGACAGTGGTGGCTCAACAGGCGGCTTATTCGTATAGTCATGAGCGGATTCATTCAACCCATCGTCCAAGCCAGAGTTACAGCATGCATATTGACTCGCTAGCAGGTTCAAGCAGTGAGCGGCACCATAACCACCCTCATAGGCATGACCCGCCGCGTGCTGGTAATGATGCTCATGCTTTGGTGGATCAGGGGAGAGCGCGTTACAAAGCCAATCTGGCGGCTCAGTTGGCGGCTCATCAACAATCTCTGGTTTACCCATCGGCATCTGTGTAGGCGGGGTGACCTCTAGAACCCTTGGTGTGCCATGTTTAGTGTCGGCTCTTCGTAACGAGCGCTTTCCCAAGGATTTTAAGGGCCCCCGCAAGATGCCTAATTACATGGCGGATCAGCCCCTACTGGCCTAGACTGAGAGCTATGAGATGGCCATGGAGATGTTGGATGCGAGTGATGCCGCATGTGCTAAATACTTCACCATGATGTTGGATGGGCCGGCACGTACTTGGCTGAAGGGATTGCCCGCTAAATCCATCAGATGCATTTTATTCAAAATTTGAAAGACACATGCAAGCAGCCTATGTCGATTCTTGATCTGGATTCTTGCGTCCAAGGTGAGAGCGAGTCAACGACCAATTGGGTGCGCCGGATCTCGGCTGTTATCGACTCATCAAACAGTATCAATGCCGGTTCAGCCGTCCTGATGTTGGAAAAGAATTGTCGTTTCCTTCCCCTTAAGCAGAAGCTGGGGTGTCTTAAGCGCAACTGCAATGATATGGGAGGGCTCATGGCGGCTCTCGTTAAGTACGCCGACTCTGATAGTACTAAAGACCCCGAGTCTGATGAAGAGAAGGCTGGCAAGGGGAAGAAGAGCGACAATACAAAGGGACAGCAACATAATACGGTGGGTCAAGGTGGCAACAGTAAGTGCAAAGCTGATATCGGTTTAGACTTTGTGGCTAACACCAATACACAGAATAATAATCAGCATCGTAAGGGGAAGTCGTCAGTACCCCGGTTTGGCGGGCCAAAGTTCAACCTTGAGGCAATGATGAATCAGCCTTGCCCGAAGCACGGGACACAAGAGAAGCTGGCCAGCCATCTATGGAAGGATTGCTTCATCATGAGGGAGTACAGGAATTCCAGTTTTTTCCAGAATAATCATGGCCCGAATGGCGGTTCAGGATCCGGCTCTCACGGACCTGGCTTCGGGGGTGGTGGCTCAAGCTCCGGTTTTCTGGGCCAAGGCAATCAAGGTGGTTTTAATCAACAATCTAATCAAGGAAATCAACAGCAGCAGTCTAGTTATCATAGCAATCCGAAGCAGCCGAATAGTGGTCAATATCATGTGTTCACCACGAGCTTGTGCAAACAAGATCAGAAGATTCATAAACGAGCAGTGAACGCAGTTGAGCCGGCAGTCCCTCGCTACTTGCGATGGTTTGAACATCCTATTGCATGGAGCCGTGAGGATCACCCGGCCGGTTGACAATCCGGGTCAGTTGGCTTTGGTGGCTGCCCCTCGGGTTGGAGGGTACAAGTTCACTAAAGTGCTCATGGATGGAGGCAGCAGCATCAATATCCTTTATTATGATACTTTTGCCGTATGAATTTGACTGACAAAGATCTTAAGCCGTCTTCTAATGGGGTGGTGCCCGGTAAGTCGGCGTACCCAGTGGGTAAGATAGTTTTGGAAGTGGCCTTTGTAAATGATCATGATTTTAGAGCTGAAACATTGACTTTTGAAGTAGTCAAGAGCAAGAGCCCTTATCACGCCCTTTTTGGACAGCTGGCTTATACTAAATTCATGGCACGGCCTTGTTGTGTTTATTTGCAGCTTAAGATGTCGGGTCGTAAGGGCACTATCACAGTACACGGCAACAGGAAGATAGCTTTGGAGTGCGAAGAGGGAGATGTTGCTTATGTTGAGTCTGTTTGTGCAACAGAGGAGCTAAAGTTCTACAAAGACAATGTTGACCCGGCCGATATGACACCTTTGAAAGAGCCAACCACAGAGCATGACCCTTTGTTGAAGTTTAAGTCGGCTGATGACACTAAGTTGTTTGACTTTGTTCCTGGCGACTCATCCAAGCAGTTCAGTATCAATGCTAATATGGATCCAAAATAGGAAAGCACGCTCATCGATTCATCCATGAGAACTAGGACATCTTTGCATGGAAGTCTTCAGACATGCCAGGTGTACCGAGGGAACTCGCTGAGTACACTCTCAATGTTGATCCTAAGTTTAAATCGGTCAAGCAATTCCTTCATCGTTTTAATGAAGAGAGGCGTAAGGCCATTGGTGAAGAAGTGGCCCGGCTCTTGGCGGCTGGGTTCATCATTGAAGTTTTTCATCCTGAATGGTTGGCTAACCTGGTGTTGGTACTTAAGAAAAATGGCACCTGGCGCATGTGCGTGGATTACACGGACCTTAATAAGGCATGTCCGGCTGATCCCTTTGCTCTCCCTCATATTGATCAGATCATTGATGCTACAGCAGCTTGTGAGCGTTTGAGTTTTCTGGATGCTTATTCTAGGTATCGTCAGATCAGAATGGCAGTTAAGGACCAGGAGAAGACAGCTTTCATCACTCCATGCTATGTGTCTATGCCTTTTGGGCTCAATAGTGCCCAGGCGACATATCAGTGGTGTGTTCAAAATTGCCTTCATGACCAGATTGGACGCAATGTTCATGCTTATGTGGATGATATTGTTGTGAAATCCAAGAAGAAGGAGACCTTGATAGATGATTTGAAAGAGACCTTTGACAATCGCCGGGTCTACAAGATGATGCTTAACCCGGCCAAGTGTGTCTTTGGTGTGCCAGCGGGCAAGCTCTTGGGTTTTTTGGTTTCTGAAAGAGGCATTGAAGCTAATCCGGAGAAAATCAAGGCTATCACTTCTTTGGCTATACCGGCGTGTATTAATGACGTCCAATGTCTGGTGGGTCGTATTGCGGCCTTAAGCCGGTTTATAAGCTGTTTGGGCGAAAAGGCTATCCCTCTGTATCAGATGATGAAGAAAACATATCACTTTTTCTGGAGTGATGCTGCCAATCTGGCATTTGAGGTGTTGAAAAATAAGTTGGCTGAGCTGTCGATCCTTGCAGCTCCTATTGATAAGGAGCCCTTGTTGTTATATGTCGTTGCTAATACCAGAGCAGTCAGTGTAGCGGTTGTTGTGGAAAGAAAAGAATCAGGCAAGGAACATCCGGTTCAGTGGCCAGTTTATTATGTCAGTGAGGTACTCATTGAGTCTAAATGGAGATACCCACATTGGCAGAAGATGGTTTATGGCGTGTTCATCACTAGTCGTAAGTTGAAACAATATTTCCTTGGTCATCCCATCAATGTGGTTAGTTCTGCTCCTTTAGGGGATATTATTCAAAATAGAGAAGCCATGGTCCGGGTGGCCAAGTGGGCCATTGAGCTTTGACCCCATGGTTTGAAGTATATGCCTCAAACAGCTATCAAGTCTCAAGCACTTATGGATTTCATCAATGACTGGACAGAGTTGCAGGCCTGAGGAGAAGCCGGATAGCACATATTGAACTATTCACTTTGATGGATTGAGGCAGTTGGAAGGCTCGGGGGCTGGAGTTATTCTGACTTTCCCATGAGGTGATAAATTTTGTTATGTCTTAAGGTTGATGTTCCCTTGTACTAATAATGCAGCTGAGTATGAAGCCTTGCTACATGGTCTTCGGATGGCTAAAGTGATGAATCTAAGCCAGGTGAGGTGTTTTGGCGACTCAGATTTGGTGGCTCAACAAGTTTCAGGAACTTGGGATTCCAAAGATCCACTCATGGCGGCTTATCACCGAGAGGTTGATGTTATTGCTGGTCATTTCAAAGGTTATCAAGTGGAACATGTTGATCACGGGAAAAATGAGGCGGCTGATGCTTTAAGCCGGCTAGGATCCTAGCGTAAGCCGGTACCACCTAATGTTTTCCTTGATATTTTGCATAATCCTTCAATTAAATTGCTTACGGAGGAAGATCTTGTTGTTCCTGACCCAGAGGCATAGTTGGTGGTGGATCTTCATGCTATTCCTGATTGGACAGTTCCATATTTGGCTTATATGACCCGGGGTGAGTTACCTAAAGATGAAACTTTGGCTAGGCAGATAACCCGGCGGTCTAAGTCAATGACTATTGTCAATGGAGAGTTGCACCGATGCAGTGTCACAGGGGCATTTCAACGTTGTGTTTCTCCTGAGGAGGGTCGTGAGATTCTATGAGATATTCATGAAGGGGATTGTGGCCATCATGCCAGCTCTAAATCTCTCGTGGCTAAGTCTTTTCATCATGGGTTCTATTGGCTGATGACTCATGCTAATGCAGAGGATTTGGTTAGCAAATGTGATGGTTGTTAGAAATTTTCAAGACGAACCCATGTGCCGGGTCAAGAATTGAGGATGGTTCCAATTACTTGGCCGTTTGCAGTCTGGGGGCTGGATATGGTTGGACCATTTAAAATATCCAAGGACAAAAGAGTCACCTCTTGGTGGCGGTTTACAAGTTTACAAAGTGGGTTGAGGCAAAGCCGGTCAGCAAGTGTGACGCGGCAACAACTGTTCAATTCATCAAAAAGGCGATTTCCCATTTTGGATATCCTCACAATATCTTCACTAATAATGGCACTAATCTGTCTAAAGGTGCTATGAAAGAATTTTGTCAACGTGAACATATTCGTCGTAATGTTTCATCTGTGGGCCACCCCCAGTCCAATGGTCAAGCTGAGAGAGCCAATCAAGAAATCTTGAGAGGCATAAAGCCCCGGCTTATGGTCCTTTTGCAGAGGATGCTGGGTTGTTGGGTGGAGGAGTTTCCTTCAGTACTATGGAGTATCAATACTACCCCCAACAGATCTACGGGTAACACGCCTTTCTTCATGGTTTACGGAGCAGAGGAGGTTCTCCCTAGTGACATCCGTCACGACTCGCCCTGTGTGGCGGCTTATGTTGAAGCTGATAATGAAAAAACACGTCAGGATGCTCTTGACCTTCTGGATGAAGAGCGTGACCTTGCGGCGGCTCATTAAACGATTTACCAGCAAGATATGCGTCGTTATCATAGCCGCCGGGTTAAAACCCGGACCTTTCAAGAAGGTGATTTGGTGCTCCAGCTCATCCAGGATCAAACAGACGTGCACAAGTTATCCCCACCTTGGGAAGGGCCCTTTGTGGTCAGCAAATATCTAAACAACGGGTCATACTACCTTATCGATGTTCGAGACCACAAGGACTCACGCACGTCGGAGGAGGAGACCCACCCACCGTGGAATATTGCTCATCTTCGGCCTTATTACACCTGAGCCACCGGCTCTTGTGATGTACATACTTCTATCAATGTATATATTATGATTAGTATAATAAAGTCGGCATCCCTGATAATTCAGGGTCTCTATCGTTTCATTTCTGAGAATCTGAGTCTGTATTGTCAATTCATAAGATCACTTGGGGGCTTCCTGCTCATTGAACATAGCTATGACTACCCTCTTGATCCAGCTTGTACGCCTTGATTGCAAATTACTTGGGGGCTTCCTGCTCATTGAGCATAGCTATGACTACCCTTTGATCCGGCTTATACGCCTTGTTGAAATGACTTGGGGGTTTTCCGCCTAAGTTAAACGGTTACCGAAGAGAACTTGCTACACTGTGTAGTTCAAACATAGGCAACCTGCCTTGATGGCATGTTAATAAATCACTTGGGGGCTTCCTGTTTAATGAACATAGCTACATGTTTACCCTTTTGATCGGCTTGGACGCCAGGTGTATTCACCAAAACTCCAGGTTATCCTGCCTTTATAAGTCTGCCACTCCGACCAGGTAATCTTGGAATGACTCACCGTACTCTTGACCGTCAATCTTACAAAGACCCTGAACTTGTCAAAGTTAAAATGGTGATTGGTCATGTGTAAATCTGAGAACAGTTTTTAAAAAACTGGTTAAAATAGTTTGGTTTTTACTCTAGGCTTAATTGGTTGAGGTTTTAGTGGGTTGAGCTTTTTTTGGTTCAAGTTTGGTTTGGGTATATAGAAAAACCAGTTTGGGTTTAACTGGTTACGGGCTCAAGGAGTTTGGGCCTAACCACTGAAAACTACGGGTTCCAACCCGGTTCCTCGCCCCGGAGCGCAACTGAGAAAGAAAAAATATCGAGCCATCGAGGGGTCAAGTTGTCGCCTGTCGAGCTAACCTACTAACTCCCGAGCGGTCGAGCCCTCTACCGCCACCACGGCGCCACTGGTGCCCACCGCCAACCACCGCCTCGTCGCCGTCACACCTCGCCGGCCTACGCCCTCTATCCCTCCACTCACAGATCAGTGCCCCCCTACTCCTCCTGCTCGCCTTCCTCGCCCCCTCCTTGACGTCCTTGTGGGCGATGTCGGGCATCATCCGGCTGCCGTTCACCGGGGCCCGCGCTGCGCTGGCTGACCCGTCATCGTCACGCACCCAGGCGCGGGGCGACAGCGCGGCCGGGAGGATCAAAGCCTCCACCTCCTACATGGGCGCCTCTTAAGTGAAGTTCATCGAGGCCAGCGGCGCCCGCGCCATCCGGCTCATCTACAACGAGCCTACGAGCGCCTCCTCGAGGTCACTGCCTCCAGATCCCCACCTCCCTCCCCTTCGTCTGAATCTTATTCCTTAATTTAGTCTGAATCTTAGTCTGTGTCTGAATCTTCTTCTTAGTTGACTTAGTCTGAACCCATGGAATTTTCATCATAAGATATAGATTGTTGATGGAAGTGCACTGCACTCTGGAACTGAATGAGCATCTGTCATATTTCAGTAAGGATGTGCAGGCTGGCATCGCTCTAGTAAATAATATGGCATCTGCTCTCTTGTTTACTGAAAGAAACATGGCAGAGATGCATCCACCTGCTCATTCAGACACCACCCTAATAATGGACTGACCTTTGCCTTGTTCCTTAATTTTTTGTTGTTTCCCAATTCCCATTATATTTGCTTGCCTTGTTTCTGAAGCATGCAGTCAGTCCTGCAGTGTAGGGTTCATAGAGAGAGTATCCTCATAAGTTCTAAAAATTGTGTCTTTTCAGATCAAGGTATAGGCTGACTACTACAGCCATGAGAACTCGGTGACATCCATCATCGGCAGATGGCGTAACGCAATCCCGGCTTGGAATCGATTATCACCCTTAATTCAGCTCCATTTGTTATTACCTCTGTACTTAAAGTGTTGGTAGTGCAGAATATGTAAGTTGTCAAGTGTAATATTTGTGCTTCAGAATCTGTGTTTTGTACTAATACATGTTATGAAGCTGTCAAGTGTTCATCAATTTAAGTGTGGGTAGTGCAGAATATGTAAGCTGTCAAGTGCAATGTATGTACATGTTATTAAGCTGGTGCTATGCTTCTAGCTATCAAGTGCAGGATCATTCATATAATGAGCTGTACATGTATGGGTGGGGAACTGATATAGAACCATAAGCTAAAACCATAGTTCCTAGAATGGGATAGTTTGGTTTTGAGGAATTTTCCATGTGGTTTAGTTTGATCTGGGTACCAATGCCAATTATGTGGGGTTAGTTTGGTTCAGTTTTCAAAACGTCATCACATGGGTTCAGTTCAGGTTTGGTTTGGTTACCCACCCATTCTCAGATTTAGTCATGTGAGGCCAGGCTTACATGTTTGAATTAAGGATTAACTCAGTGGTTGTGCGGCCCTTGAATAGCACTTGATATTGAGGCTTGGCAGCCTATGAAGGCCTTGTTTTTATGATTTGTATTTGCTTTGAACATTTTTGGATTCATCTTTGTACCATATTGATATATGGTTTAAAATTGATGCGGGCCATGTCGCCTTGATCCCTACGATTCATATTTGAATCTATCCAGAGTTTTGATAACCCGGCCTGGCTTTGGACGATAAGTCACCAGTGTGCTTTGATTATGTGCTTGGAGTCCTGCACTCAAGTCTTTGGGATGTTACCCTTGCTGCATATGGCGTTGTAAGCTAGCAGTATGAATAAATTGCACAGGGTGTTGCGCTCTAAGTCTTGGGGCTATTACCCTCACTACATATGGCGTGGTAAGCCGATAGTATGAACAAATATCATAGGTATGTTATTTACTTGTTATGAATATATGAGGTTTTGATAAACCCGCCCTGGTTATGGACTATACAGTCACCAGTGGATTTTATATGGGGCATAATGACCCGCCCTAGGGTAAACCGCCAGGGCACATGTTATCTGCTTGTGTGTAGGGAATATGATAAGTATGATCTGCATGATTGATGATATCATAAGCATAAGCACCAGATCTTCAACATCAGATCAGTAGTTCAAAAGTGTTATGCAAATAAACATGCACGATGGCATGGCAGATCATGGTTTTTCATCTAGCCTATTGCATGGCTCCCCAAGCCCAAATGTCAAGTGTTTTTTCAAAAGCACAATATGATGATGCAGATTAAAGAACTGCCCCATTGATCAAGTCTCCTTTTCTTGGCGGGTTGAGGCTTCCGGTTCATCCTGTGCCGGTTCTTCTTCTTCCTCCATCGTCTGGAAGTTGGGTGATGACCAATCGATGCCAGTTAAGGCTTGAAACTCAGCTTCATCATCGATAAGTTCAGACGGATTAATTTCAGGAGCAAAAGTATGCTTACGGATTGGAGGGATACGATCCACAACATCGTAAGACGGCGTCTTCATCTTGGAATTATCTGCTGCGTAAGCCGCTTGATATCTTGAAAGGTCAGTCTCTTCTGCAAGTTTACTCACTAGTGGACACATCTCTTTTACGTAAGCAGCAAAATCCTTCTGATCAGAAGGATACCCGTCCTGTTTGAAACTGGGGCAACCAGTGGCCGGCTCGGCTGGGTCTAATTCTGTCTACCATATCTTCGCCCGGCTCAAGGCAGTTATAGCACCGGCTTTAGCAAATGACCGCTTTATTTCTTCAATCTTTGCGGGCAAGACAGAGAGCTTGGTTAACACATCCCTGATAAGAGACGGTGCTTGCTTGGTGTGTGAGATGGTGGCTATTGAGCGTTGAGCACTTATATATAATTGCTCTACCAGTGTATAAACCGCCTTTAACTTTACCAGCCTATCTTGACCAAGATTGGTACTCCTGGGGCCTGTTGAACAAAACACGTAGTTAAGTCGCCAGGCAGGTTAAGAAGTTAAGCATTGGAAAAGATCACAATATCTAGTATTACTTACCAAAGGTAACAACAGTCATCTGGGTAATATGGCATTTTAAACCGGTGAGCTCTGCGGTGACCTCTTGTAAAGAAGCTTCAGCATTTTTTGCTCTTTGCACCAAGGCAGTTTTTTCTTCAGCCCAGGCGGTTCTCTCTGCATCAAACCCAGTTTTAAGATTTTTCGTCTCATCCAAGCTAAATTTGAACTTGGAGTCAGCTTTTCGGGTCTCTGACTTTTGCAATTCGAGTCTGTTCTTCAATTCAGCCAATTGAGATTGAAATTGAGTGGAGGCATCCTGTAAAGCAAGAGGTTGGATAAGGACCGACAGCTATTCACAGTATAATATAGAAAAAGTCCCAAGCCCTTTGCAAACAATAGCACTTGGCACTTGGGCGAAAATGGGTGCAGAAGTTCTTTTATAGATCAGACAAATCCGGTTCATCTTTTTTCAAAGATAACCCGGCCTGTGAGGGCTATGAGATGAGATTTTATTCGGAGCATAATTTAATTGATCCTGCTCAAATTTTTTCAAGGTAAGCCGGTTCATGGGGCTATGGCTCGAAGTTAGTATTATGATACAATGATTGAATTCTTTGCCATAGTCACTAAAATCTTTCCTATGACTAAGACTTGGGGGCTGAAGGAATATATCTTAAACATACAAAGTAGAAGTTTTGTACCTCATATTTCTGGTGCATTTGCTTGACCATGTCAATCTCAAGATCACGGCTAGTGTGCACTTGACTGAGGTAGCCAGAGAGTATTCACTGATTCCCAGATGAGAGTAATTGGCCATATCAAACTTGACCTTGCGCTTCTCAATCAGTTCTTCCTTGGTAGAGTGTTTGGCCAGGATAGTGGGGTTCCTCGGCTCTTGAAAGCCAGTGCCGGTGATCAGAACATCTTTAGTATTTTGTTCAGAAGGCTTGGTTGGGCTTGGCGGCTTAGAACCCACAGGGTTAATATTTACATGGTCGGTGAAGGTGCCAGGGTTCTCTGGTGGCGGGTCATTAGCAAATTCCTCCGGGTGTTGCACGGAGGCCTCAGACACTGGTGCTTGCTTTTCCGGCTCATGAACTTTTGGGTATCTTCGGCCGGTTTATTTATTTTCGCCTTTTACTAGGCTTTGCTATCCCGCTGCAACAAAAGGTTGGAGAGGTCAGCATATGTCTACTAATATTAAAATAACAAAGTCAAAGGTCATTACCCAGGGGCAGTCTTGAAAGTTGGCAGCTGGGTCTGAGATGAGTCGCCAGAAGAGGAATGAGTTGTTCCCTGGTAGTTTGAATCAGAAGGAGTAAGTGGTTGGCGAATGAGACCCGCCTTTGGATAAAAGGAGTTTGAGTTCTGAGGCACCTCTTTTCAGCACTTGCGTGGGACTGGTGTGTTTGGTAACCTGGAGGATAGCTCTCCGCCTCCGCTAGTCTGAGTTAGGATCTGGTTCTCATGTTGTTGTTGCTTCAAAATAAAGTTGGGATCCAAGTAAGCTAAGGGGTGAGAAAACCTTACTTTTCGGGTTACTTGTCGAATTTTCTGTCTTGGCAAAGGCTCTGAGTCGGAGGAAATAATAGTTACCTCTTCATCACCTGCCTAGCTGGTCTCCGCGTCGTCCTGATAGCAATCAGTGTCAATAAGATGATTGAAAAAAGAGCCAAGAGAATCAAGCTCTATCTCCGACTCATCATCATCATCATTCAAAGTGAACGGCTCTGAGGGGGTTGATTTCTTCTTGTTCTTCTTGGAGGCCTTGGTCTTAGTTCTGGGCTTCTTGGCTGTTTTTTCCTTTTCGTCGTACTTCTTGTTCCAAAAAGCAGATCCAGCCTGCATAAATCGCAAGAACATAAGGGATGTGCAGATTATGTAAACAATGAGAAAAGCTAGAGAAAAATGGAGAGCTTACGTCTGGTGGCAGGTTAAGCTTGCAAAAGGGGTTCAGCCCCACCTTGCTGCAGCTCTCCAAGCTTTCCCCGAGAAGGGTCTTGGTCATGTCATTAATCGCTTTATCAGACAAACATATCTGGCAGTGGCGATGCGGCACTACAAAAAAATACACTTCTGTGATGATACGTGTTTGTCACAGTAGGTCGCTTTTTTTGTCATGCATGTACATCCATGACAAATTTATGACAGAATCAAGATAGTCATACCTGTGCTGCTGTAGAAGTGTTCCATGACATTACCAAAATTATCATCACGGAAGTGTCCACTTCCATGACAATAAATCGCGCGTCACAGAAGTGCTTTCATCAAGGGTGACCGACACATGCCATCCACCATAATGGAACACCGTTAAGCTATCGGGTCGGGTTTTGGATCCTATAACCCGTTAACAGCCCCGACCAATGGGAAATTTCCACGTGTAAAATTCTTATTGGCCGGACGAAACACGTGTCAGCTCGTCAGTGGGTCAGATAGGCACTTATGATACGTCGACACGTGGCATGGCCCAACAGAGGCCCATTCCTGTGAAAAGGCCGACCCGTTTGACTTGGTCAAAAGGTGGCGGGACAGCCCATGGAAAGCCTGTTAACGGCATGTTCGCATATAGCCCATTTACAGTCCGCTAACCCAAGGCCCGTTACGCCCTATCCGAATTAGGCCCAGTAGCATCATCTGGGCCATCCAATATGATTCCAGCCCGTTTTCACTTCTGGCCCATGTATGGCCCATGACGTCTTTCGGCCCATATGAGGCCCTATGTAACTCTTGGCCTATTAACGGCCCGTGGTGAAACTGGCCCGTAATGAACAGTGTATCACTTTATACCCATTAACGGCCCGTTACTCCATTGGGCCGTTTCCAGCCCATGTTATCTTTCGGCCTTCTCAGAGCCCATTTATTCTTGGGCTCATTTCCAGCATTCGTTTACTTACGGCCCGTTACTGTCATTTTCTGCTTGTGGGCCAAATTCAGCCCGTGGTTACAGTCGGCCCGTTTGTGGTCCGTTAATACGTTGGGCCATTTTCATAGCGTCATCAAATACGGACTATTAACGATGGCCCGTTACGGTCGGCCCATGAACGGACGATTCCAACTTTAGCCCGTTTACGGCCATAATGCGGCCTATTATTGGCCCATGTTTGGCCAATCGATCATACGGCCCGTATAAGGCCCATTGATGATGCGGCCCGTAGAAGCCCCATTGTTTCTACGGCCCGTAGAAGGCCTACTGTTTCTACGACCCGTAGAAGGCCCACTGTTTCTACGGCCCGTAGGAGGCCCAGTGTCACTACAGTAAATATTAGCCCATGGTTATTGTGGCCTAGTTTTAAAAAGTAGGTTATTGCAGCCACTAGTTAACCGCGGAAAAAGAACTACAATGACTACAAGCAAACAAATAAACAAGACAACAAGGAAATAAATAAGGAAGCAACTAACGCTAGGCTATCATGGCTATTACACATATTACATCCACTGGGCATCAAAGTTCGCCACCAGTGCAAATATAGGGAACAAAGCAGCATATCATATACACTGGCCATCAAAATTGGCCACCAGTGCAAATAAACGCGGCAGCAAAACAAGAGCATAACTGAAACAACTTTAGAAGAGCTCAAGAAACGTTATCCTGGGTATCCACCATGCTGGCAATAAGCTTAGCAAGCTGATTAGCTTTGTCCTGTTTGGCGCTAAAATCCTCCAACGCTTGCTTTTGCACCAGAAAGTATGCATCTGAATGCTCCAGGGACTTCCGTAGTCCTTCCGCTTCTTGTCGCAGCACAGATGAACGATGTCTTTCAGCTTGTAGTTGAGACTCAAGAAACCAAACAGATTCAGACAGTGAGTTTGAATAGCTTGTGAAAGCGGTAGTGGCTAGTAACTCCAACACTAAACCAAGACAGGATGTGTCACTATCCTGAACCTTATCTACATTACTTCCTTTACCGTTGCTTAATAAGGCACTCTTCCCCAATATTCTGTCAGCATTCTAAAAGAAGAAACAAGCAGACACATAACAAGTTTAGCATGTACTAGTATATGAAATTCATTTCGGTGAACCAGTTCATTAGTAAGGTGGACAGGATTAAACTACCAAGTCTTCTATTGCCAAGTACTAGTACATAATAAAAGCATCAAACAAACATATATCTATGTCCTATGGTAGCAATGGAATCTTAAATTAGAACAGTTGTTCTTCAGGTTTAGGCACTTGTTCTACATGAACAGAGTACAGTAAGACGCAAGAATATAATACTTAAAAATAGAAAATGAGTTCATAGACCTTACCACATTCTTGGTTCGGGACCAGTACAGAACAAGGCATTCCCAGTCATCGTCTAGTAAATGTGTCTCGGGAGAACGTAAGGGAATTTGATGAGTTTCTTTGCCGGTGAAGTACGTTTTCTTCAGGTAATTCCGATACTACCACCACGGGTTACCTCATCCTGATTTTCCAAATCGGTCCTTCTCTATAGAGAAAAATGGGAAAATTTGTTGTATTATAACCATCATGGAGGTAGGATGTATGGGACGAAGCAAAGTAATTGCCATGAATAACATTACTTACACATAACTCCTGGACAAACACCTGCAACTGGCATTTTCCTTCATCTTCAGTATAATATTTCCAAGATGGGAAGATACGCACATACGATTTAAACAACATCAAATGCGATAGATGGTAAACTACGACTAGCTGGTTGTGCTTCCTCCACAGGAATAGGCGTACTAACTGGTGGAGTTGGGGTTCGCCGTGATAGTACTGGCCCTTTGGGCACTGGAGCTGCCTTACTAACTGCTCTTGTTTGGGAGCTCTGTGGTGGAGATGGTGCTGTGTCAACAGGAACTGGGTTACTATCGGCTGGGATTGGGGTTAGATTGGGTGAAGCTGGTTCTCTGTCCATCGTAGTACGGGGTACAATCTGCGAGAGTTTGGGATATGTGTGGTAGGGCTGGTTCTTGTGCATGTACAACCGGGGTGCTATCTCCACCAAGAGGTAGCACTGTTTTATTTGAAGACCCTTTTTTAGTCCGCTAGATACTGGCATCACCCGCTCTAATTCAAATGGCTGATAAACAGGAAACATAGTTGAATGTACAGACATTGTATGAGAGACAGATGCAATAGATAGTGTTGGAAATATGAGCAATTTACCAAATGATTTTATTAACAGAAATGCTAGATAAAGCATGACTAATATAGTAGAGATAAAACAAGTCATGCGTTCTAACAGAGAGAAGTTAAATAGCTTCTGCATATATGAACCGTAACCTATCATATCTAAAGCAGACAGTATAGCAAGTAGCATATATGAAGTAGAACCTATCATGTGTAGGACAAGGACTAGAACAAGGAATTGTGGCATAACCTTTAACAGGAAAGGCAAGAACACGTACGGGACAGCAGCAGCAGAAGCGCTGGACTTGGGGTCGGTGTCCTCGCCTGCCATGTCGTCGAGGAGGTCGTGGACGTCGGGGAAGAAGTCGTCATTGGGGAAGTAGTCGTCAGCGACCGGATCGTCCGTGATGAATCAGCCAGTAGTCGCGCTGAGCGCTCCCCAAAAACCTTATCACCTTCTCCTGTACAGGACTCAAAAGGTGCGGTTTCGGAGGCCTACTGTCCTGACCTGCGGTGCACGCCGCAAGACGGGATGAGGAAGAATGTAGCAGCAGCGTAGTGGTCGGAACTTTGTGGCAAGAGGAAGAGGAGCTTCTGTTGTATCTCTCTGGAGAGGAGTGACCTCTCTTATATAGGCACAAGAGAAGGACGTGAAGAGGCTGCGGCAGGAGGTGAAGCAACGAAGGGAGACGAAGCAAACAGGCAGCGGCCGAAGAGGCGCACCGTTCGAATTCAGTGTCCACTGCAGAAAACGTTTCAACTCCCACGTGACCTTTCGTATACCCATCGTGTGTGGCAAAAATTTAGATATCGGCTCGGCTCATTCCCGCAACCCGCGGCGCGTCGTGACGAGGCATGGCGTGGCGAGGCGGGCGGCGGAGGAGGAGCGCGCGTGGTTATCCCTCTTGTTCTCATGCTCGTATAAGTGGGGAAAGAACCTCCCTTATAAGGAGGTCCAACTCCCACTAAACTAGCAATGTGGGACTAAACTTTACTAGTATCCCTTGCCTTGCACAAATGAGCTAAGTGGGCCTCTAGGATTTATTAGGAATTTATGAAATAGTTATTGGGCTGCCCAAAATAGACTAAATTCTAGCAATCCCCCACCAGATCCCAGAGGCACACAGAAATTTGCCTTTGGTTCCAAAACACTGTTTATATACCGGTACTGCAGTGGAGACTGTTAAGTTGAACTTCCACCTAGAACTCTATGCTACACTAGTAAGCAACTTGAACAGTGGACTGGGCCTTGAACTGTAAGTTTTCTGTGAATCTAGCTTCACATAAAGCCTTGACCGATACGTGGCTACCGTGGATCTTCCCCGCGGGTGGAGCTTATGCGTCATACTCCGTGACCTTTCATGAGTTTACTAGAGAGAACCCTACTCTCATAGATTGCGACGTTTGACAATCAGACTCACATAGGTGTGTTCTTCAAAAGATGTTCTGCAGGATAACATCTTTGCTTAAATAAGCCACTTAGAACACATTAAGATATACATCAAACTGCCATGCAGATTAGGAGAGTATTGCATCTTCATGGAGTGGTATTGTGAATAGTAAGGATACTCTCCTCTCAGCTGACCAATAGCTTGTCTTCCACATCTAATTCACGGGATCTCCGATCACAAAGAATAGGTTACCACTGTGAACAACTCATATTGTGGGTCTCATACCCATCTCCCTCGATGCATTATCTATCACATTACGTGATAGACCCTTGGTAAAAGGATCTGCCAGATTTTTAGACGTTTGGATATAATCCAACGCAATAACTCTGGAGTTTTTCATTTTCCTGACAGATTTTAACCTTCTCTGAACGTGTCTTGATGACTTCATGTTATCCTTTGAGATGCTCACTTTCGTGATCACAGTTTGATTGTCGCAGTTCATAAGGACACCCGGTACATGTTTCTCAACAACTGGCAAGTCATTCAAGAGCCGGCGAAGCCAATCTGCTTCAACCGTAGCTGTATCTAGTGCTGTGAGTTCTGCTTCCATTGTTGACCTCGTTAAGATGGTCTGCTTGCAAGACTTCCAAGAAACAGCGCCACCTCCATGAGTGAATACACAACCGCTCGTGGCCTTTATCACATGAGCATCTGAGATCCAGTTTGAGTCACTATACCCTTCAAGCACCTTTGGATGCCCGGTATAGTGAATTCCATAATTTGCAGTGCCTTTCAAATAACACAAAACTCTTTCTAGAGCTTTCCAATGCACATCTCCTGGTTTTGAACCAAACCGACTCAGTTTGCTAACAGCAAAAGAGATGCCAGGTCTTGTAGCACTGGCTAAGTACATAAGCGAGCCAATAATCTAAGAATACTTCAATTGGTCTCTAGCAATTCTTCGATTCTTTCGAAGCAACACACTAGCATCATATGGTGTTGGAGAGGGCTTGCAGACACTATAGCCAAAGCGACTCAAGATCTTTTCCACATAGTGAGATTGAAGCAATGTAATCCCACCATCATCGTCTCTCAACAACTTGATGTTCAGAATGACATCAGCCACTCCTAAATCCTTCATCTCAAAACAACGAGATAGGAAATCCTTAACCTCCTTAATAACATTCAGATTGGTTCCGAAAATTAGTATGTCATCAACATACAAGCACAGGATAACTCCCTCGCCCCCACCATGGCGATAGTACACACATTTGTCAGCTTCGTTTACAACAAAGCCTGCAGCTGTTAAAGTTCTTTCAAACTTCTCATGCCACTGTTTGGGTGCTTGCTTTAGTGCGTACAAAGACTTCAGCAACTTGCACACTTTCCCTTCCTGACCATCTAGTACAAACCCATCTGGTTGTTCCATATAAATTTCCTTGTCCAACTCTCCATTTAGGAAAGCAGTCTTAACATCCATTTGATGAACGAGAAGACCATGCAAGGCAGCTAGTGAAAGTAGAACTCGAATAGTGGTCAGTCGAGCCACGGGTGAGTAAGTGTCAAAGAAGTCTTCACCTTCCTTTTGGGTATAACCCTTAGGCACGAGCCGAGCCTTATACTTTTCAATAGTACCATCAAGCCTAAGCTTCTTCTTGAATACCCATTTGCATCCTATAGGTTTGCACCCATAAGGACGATCAGTTATCTCCCAAGTTTCATTCGCCAAGATGGAATCCATCTCGCTACGAACCGCTTCCTTCTAGTAGTCAGCATCTTCAGATGCATAGGCCTCTAAAATAGAACTGGGAGTGTCATCTATGAGGTACACAAGAAAATCATCACCAAAGGACTTTGCAGTCCCCTGTCTCTTGCTCCTAATAGGAACTTCATTGTTCTCCTCCACAGGACTTTCAAAGTGTTCCATCGAAATTGTAGGTTCGGTAATTGTAACTGGTTCCTGATTCGATGAACTAGGCATCTCCTGATTAGATGAGGTAGCCATATCCTTCATGGGAAAGATATCTTCAAAGAAAGTCGCATCATTCGACTCCATGATCGTACCGACATGCATGTCAGGTACCTCGGATTTTACAACCAAGAATCTATAGCCAATGCTATGAAAAGCATATCCCAGGAAAACACAATCCACAGTCTTTGGTCCCAGCTTCCGCTTCTTTGAAATTGGAGCATTGACTTTTGCCAAACAACCCCATGTTCACAGATAAGAGAGTTTTAACCTTTTCTTCTCCCATTCCTCGAATGGAGTTATCTCTTTGTTCTTTGTGGGGACTCAGTTCAGGACATGACATGCTATCAATATCGCCTCCCCCCACCATGCCTTGGAGAGACCCGATGTGTCTAACATGGCGTTAACCAAATCAGTTAGAGTATGGTTCTTTCTTTCAGCCACCCCGTTTGACTGAGGTGAATAGGGAGGCGTTCTCTCATGGATTATACCATGTTCCGCACAAAAAGCATCAAATTCATTGGAAAAATACTCTCCACCACGGTCGGACCTAAGCCTCTTGATTTTTGATCAAGTTGGTTTTCCACTTCATCTTTATAGATCTTGAAAAAGTTCAAAGCCTCATCCTTAGATTTCAGAAGATACACACGGCAGTATCTAGTGGAGTCATCAATTAACGTCATGAAATATTTCTTTCCACCTTTTGTCAACACACCATTCATTTCACATAGATCTGAATGTATGAGCTCTAGTGGTGCAAGATTTCTTATTTCCGCAGTCGTGTGAGACTTACAAGGTTGTTTAGCTTGCACACACACTTGACACTTAGATCCCTTGACGGTGGTGAAACTAGGGATTAAGTCAACTTCGCTAGTCGCGACATGCAACCAAAGTTAACATGACAAAGACGTGAATGCCACACATTGGATTCACTATTGTTGCAAATATGATTAACAACTTTATTGCAAATGTTTGATAAGGATAAATGAAACAAGCCTCCTAACTCATAGCCTTTACCAACAAAGGTTCCATACTTGTATATTACAAATTTATTCGACTCAAAGACAAGCTTGTAGCCATCTCTACACAGAAGAGATCCGCTAACAAGATTTTTATTGACGGAGGGGACATAATGCACGTTCTTCAGCCGCACAATCTTCCCCGAAGTAAACTTCAGATCGACCGTACCAACACCACGAATAGAAGCACTTGAACCGTTGCCCATCAGCACGGCTGAAGTCCCTACGGTCTGATAAGACGAAAACATGGAAATATCATCGCATACATGCACATTAGCACCTGTGTCAATTAACCAGTCAGGAGAATGACATACTGAAAGAATAGTGGGAAATATACCATACCCAGCATCCTTCATGTCAGTGTCTCCAATGACAACATTAGCGGTCTTGCCACCTTTCCCAGGATGACGCTTGTCATAGCGATTAGGGCAACTAGGAGCCCAATGATCAGGATCCCCACACACATGACAAGCACCTTTCTTCTTGCCATTCTTCTTCTTGAAGTTCGTGTGTTGCAGAGCCTTGTTCTTCCCATCAAACTTTTCTTTTCCATCAAACTTGCCCTTGTTCTTGAACTTGTTGGGCTGGAAGTTTTGCTTCTATACCACATTAGCACTAGATCCTCCCTCAATACCTCGAGCACGTGTGTCCTTTGCTCTTGCCTTTTCTTCCACATCGAGAGTGCCGATGAGATCCGGGACGGTAAACTCCTGCCTCTTATGCTTCAGCAAGCTAGCAAAGTTCCTCCATGAAGGAGGAAGCTTAGTGATGATACCTCCGGCAACAAACTTGTCCGGTAGCATACAACTGAAGTGCACAAGTTCTCTAGCAAATGACTGTATCTCATGAGCTTGCTCAACCACGGAGCGCTCTTCAGTCATCCTGTAATCATAAAATTGCTCCATGATGTACAGCTTAGTGCCAGCATCCGAGACCCCAAACTTGGCCTCGAGTGCATCCCACATATCTTTTCCATTATCAATTGACGCATAAGCATCAACTATGTTCTCACTAAGAACACTCAAGAGAGCAGCCTTAAACAGAGTATCCATTTTCTGAAAAGCTTGTGCCTGTTGAGCATCAAGCTCTCCTTCAGGTTTTCCGAGAGTGGCGTCATAGCAACTCATGGTTTGAAACCATAAGACTGCTCTCACGCGCCACCTCTTATAGTGGATACCCTCAAACATAGGAGGTCTCATGGAAGTAGCAAAACCACTTGGGGTAAATTGCCTATGATACGGTTTTTGGATTGTTGGAAATATGAGCAATTTACCAAATGATTTTATTAACAGAAATACTATATAAAGCATGACTAATATAGTAGAGATAAAACAAGTCATGCATTCTGACAGAGAGAAGGTAAATAGCTTCTGCATATATGAACCGTAGCCTATCATATCTAAAGCAGACAATATAGCAAGTAGCATATATGAAGTAGAACCTATCATGTGTAGGACAAGGACTAGAACAAGGAACTACGGCATAACCTTTAACAGGAAAGACAAGAACAGGTACGGGACAGCAGCAGCAGAAGCGTTGGACTTGGGGTCGGTGTCCTCGCCTGCCATGTCGTCGAGGAGGTCGTGGACATCAGGGAAGAAGTCGTCGTTGGGGAAGTAGTCATCGGCGACTGGATCGTCCGTGATGAATCAGCCAGTAGTCGCGCTGAGCGCTCCCCAAAAACCTTATCACCTTCTCCCGTACAGGACTCAAAAGGTGCGGTTTCGGAGGCCTACTGTCCCGACCTGCGGTGCACGCCGCAAGACGGGATGGGGAAGAACGTAGCAGCAGCGCAGTGGTCGGAACTTTGTGGCGAGAGGAAGAGGAGCTTCTGTTGTATCTCTCTGGAGAGGAGCGACCTCTCTTATATAGGCACAAGAGAAGGACGCGAAGAGGCTGCAGTAGGAGGTGAAGCAACGAAGGGAGACGAAGCGAACAGGCAGCGGCCGAAGAGGCGCGTCGTTCGAATTCAGTGTCCACTACAGAAAACGTTTCAACTCCCATGTGACCTTTCGTATACCCGTCGTGCGTGGCAAAAATTTAGATATCGGCTCGGCTCATTCCTGCAACCCACGGCGCGTCGTGACGAGGAATGGCGTGGCGAGGCCGGCGGCGGAGGAGGAGCGCGCGTGGATATCCCTCTTGTTCTCATGCTCGTACAAGTGGGGAAAGAACCTCCCTTATAAGGAGGTCCAACTCCCACTAAACTAGCAATGTGGGACTAAACTTTACTAGTATCCCTTGCCTTGCACAAATGGGCTAAGTGGGCCTCTAGGATTTATTAGGAATTTCTGAAATAGTTATTGGGCTGCCCAAAATAGACTAAATTCTAGCAGATAGTGTGGAAAAAAGAGGGCATGAAATAGTTGACATGTATATTGTTTAACTAAAACAGATAGCATGACATAATTTCACATATATGATGTCTATCTAAACTAGATAGCATAGCATAACATAATTCAAAGATATGATGAATAACTAAACAGGATCGCATGACATAATTCACCTACATGTTATCTAAGTAATCAGGATTGCGTCATTTAATTCACATGTGTGATTTATATGCTAAACAGAGGGCATTCGATATGATGTCTGAACTAAGAACATGGTGTTGAATATTGTGTATATGATGTCTAAACTATGCAATGCAAGACACTGTATGCATGATATGAGCAGTATAACCGTGCCAAGTTAGATCATACACCTCAGTGGGGGAATAGGACTGGTCATCTGTCTCTGAATCCATCTCTGAGGAACTATCGGGACCCAACAAGAGATGTGCTTCGACAAGTAGCACTGTCTGCTCTCAAGGCCTTGTTTTCACTCCAGATTTTTCCATCTCCCACCCAAATGGCTGATTCATAGGAAGAGTAGTTTAATGTACAAACATTGTCGACAAATGGAAATGTAATGAAGAAAAGGATGGGCAAGATATCATTCAAATATATGATGCCTGGTTAAACAGGATGGCATTGCACATTTCACATATATTATGGCTGGCTAAAAGACATGAGACTGCATAATTCCCATATATGATATAGAAACTAAACAGGTGGCATTAGAGAACATGTCTAAACTAAGCAGATGACATATGTGATGTCAAAAGTAGGTACTGCAAGGCAACATATGCATGATATGACTAACATCATCATGCCAAGGTAGAGCAAACACCTTGGGGGTAAATAGGAGTGGTCAGCGGCGTCCGAATCCGCCTCAGAACAGATATCTTCCTCTGGATTACAATATGGAGAGGGGTGGGGAGGGTTTGCCATTGAACCCACCATGGAGCGATGTCTGCATGACATTGTATTGCCGCGCAAAACTCTTCTCTTTTTCTCTACATGTTTAGCATGATTGTGTGCAATATCTGACATGCATACGAAAAAAAATATGGTGAGATTATGTAAGGAGAGCATGCAGAAATTTAGAGTGATGGTAACAACTAGTGGATCGATGTTTTTCCGTTGAACCAAAATAGCCCTAATGAATCAACGTGAATGTATAGTAATAAGTGATGCAACAAGTGTACAACCTCTTTGCCGTAGCCATGTCGACCTCAACATCATTGGCTTGGTCGCTGAAGCAGTTGAGGCAGAGGTGGCTGTCGAAGGTGTGGAGGAAGATCTGAGGAATCTGTAGATGGCGTCCAGGGCACTGCTCTGTTGTGATGGATCATTCTGTCGTTGGAGCAGCTCCGGTGAGCCGTAAGACGTCAAGGCTGAAGCAGCACAAGACAAACATCGTCAATCTCAAGTGGGATTCTAATAGCATCTCCAATAGATGATGTAAAATGGATGTAAAATTAACATCACCAAAAACCACCTGACTACAACAGATGAGGTAAAAACTGTTGACTCTGAACTTAAATGTCGAAACTGAAATTTACTGTGGAATATGAATGCTACTGTCGAAACTAAACGCAATGGTAGCAGAGAGGCACTTGACATGTAGTTTAGGGAGGGCCTGCAGTTCATCTTCAACCTGCACCCCCCTGAGCCGCCAGCCACCACCGGTCGAACCGCCGGCCCCAGCGCCACCTCGCCGCCCCGAAACAACACGCCACTGCCGCCCCGGCCAGCCCTCTAGCCCCCCCCCCACCCTGAACCCTAAGATAGATAGTGGGGTACCTCTCCCTCGAGCCCCCGTCCCCGCTGCAGGTGGTTCTCCCCAACCCCTAAAAATTGACTGACCCAAAAGTCGATTCAGTCGACTGAAGTGTGCCTTAATCGGAGCAGAGCAGCAGCACGAGCGAGGGGGAGAGCTGCAGCAGCAGCTGGGCGAGCGAGCGATCGAGCGAGAGCCGGAGCAGCAGCAGCAGATCCGGCTGGTATGGACGCCGCCGCCGAAGGGGCCTCGCACTGGGGGAGAGCCGCTGTGGAGATGTCGCCCGCGACGCCGGCTTCAAGGTAGCCGCTCCATGAGGGTGCGGGATGAAGCACCGTCGGTGCCGGGAGGTCGAGTTAAGGAGAAGGTGCGATGCGATGAGTGTACAACCTCTTTGGTGGCGCCGAGTAGGCCTCGGCTTCGTCCGAGGAGTCGGTGAGGATGATGCGGTTCCGGTGGAGCAGGTTAAGGCGGCGCTGTGGGGATGGAGCAGCCGCGATAGACAAGGCGATCGTCGGAGCAGCTCCTTGGAGGTGGAGGATGGGGCGGCTGAACCGGCGGGACGGCGAGATGGACGACAGATCCTCATCCGGGGAGGTGGACAAGGGACGTCGAGCTGTTGCAGTGGATGATGTCATCGGGGAAGAGGCTCCGGCTGGGTAGCGGTGATGTGGCGGACGAAGGAGGGTGGGGTTTCGCGGCTGGAGCGGAGGGGTTATGGCGGCCTGGGATTTCGAATGGCGAAAAGGGGGCGATGGGAGGGGGTGAAGCATGACTTAGGAACGCGCTTGTCCAAAATGTAGGGTGTGTTACAAAAGTAACCCCCACCGATTTGAACTAGCGGCCCTTTCGGCTCAGGGTTAGAAGGGGGATTTCGCGTGTCGGGATTTGGCAGCTGGAGGGAGTTTTCGCGCGCGTTGTAATTTCGGGATAGCAAGGCGCGGGTTGTGAAGGCGCCAGTTTTGGGAGCACGATATCTGAATTTTCGGGATATAACAAGACACGGGTTGAATTTTAGGGACAAGCCTAACGTGTAGTAATATTGTACTTGTATGTACCAAATCAATTCGCACTTCCCTCAACCAAAAAGAAAACGAAAAAAATAAAACTATTCACACCACACAAAGAGAGAGTCTTGCCCCATTTTACTATACAAATGCTATTCGAAGCTACACCCTCCTTCCATCTATATAGGGCCTAATGCATTTTTTGATGCTAACTTTGACCAAATATTAGAGCAATGATATATGACATGCAACTTACACAAAGCACACCGTTAAATTCGTCTGTGAAAGGTTGTTTCAATGATATAATTTTCACGTTGTGCATGTCATGTACTATTAATCTTGCCAATAGTCAAAGGCGGTCTTAAAAATCTCATTACGCCCTATATAGATGGAAGGAGGGAGTATGAATCCATGTTATGTCCGATTAAAATTTTTCGCTTGATGTATAATGCATGTAACCTACTCATACCAACATTTTAGTGCATTCCAAATGTCTATACTACCTCTGCAATTCGAACTAAATTTGAATTCGTTTCTTTATTTCAATAAGAATCTACAATCATGATTGTTGCCAACTTCAACCATCATAGTTTCCTTGCTATCCGCCAGATATAAATCAGACGGCCTATAATGCAGCATGGCAGGCACACCATCATCAACAACTCCTTTTTTACAAGAGTAGTGATAAAATATATTAAATGTAGTATACCATGTTCATAACCACACCATGTGTATCACCGTTATATATATTCACACATCCTTCGGTTTGAAACACTATGATAAATTCTTCAAATATCCGAATTCGCTTTTTATAATGAAGTATATATGATCTCTATTCATCTTTTACACCCACACAACCCTCTTATCTTTGTAGCTAGCGCTAACTTTCTCTTGTGCATGCACACGCCCGCATCCCTCTCACCCTCCCTCGGCATTCTCTAGCTCCATCGCGCAAATTCGTCTTTTCACTTTAGGTCGTTCACCCATGGTGTGTGTAGGCCCCCCAGCTCCTTCTTTACGGCACACATCGATCGATATGCCTCTCTAGCTACGTGTGCCTAGCACAAACACAAGCTTCCCCTCTTCTCTTGTCACCGTCCATGCCTCACTCCGACCACTCTTTTCATCATTCTCGTACTCGCACAATCCTCCCCCTTGATATAGTATGCCTCTCATACCACCTCCTACATGCATCCCTCTCTCTCTATCCTTCTCCTCGTGCCTCATTTGCTTCTAACACACACATGCATGTATACCGATCGATCTCCCAACATATACCTAGATCGACTTTAACTACCCCCCCTCGATCGACGTACCTCACAAGTTATGTCTCTCCTTTCTCTTACAAAGGGCGATTGATCTTCCTATGTAGTTACGTCTTCTTACCACAGCCACATCGTCCCCCCTCATCATTCGTGCATGCCTCCTGACCTGTCTCTCACACGACGTGCACAGACAACAAGCAGCCATCTCCTCTCTTATTGATATTGCGGGCGTGCCCTATGTTTGTCTAGCAAGCCTATCCCACCATTTGTTAGAAGCAACTCCACTACCGCCCCCTCCAACACTCTAGCTCTGTCTCTCTCCCAACCTTATTCATCTCCTACACATATGCATGGATGCCGATCGATCTCCCTTAATACATGAGGCAGATCGATCTCCTTAATACATGAGGTAGGCCTCTCTCCTCCTCCACACATATACCAGCCATTGTACCTCTATAGTTAATTGGGCATCCCTCTTCCCCCACCACACACCGATAGTCGAGCGTTGTAGGTAGGTATCCATGCCATAGAGACAAACTGCACATGTCCCATCTCACGTTCCAGTAGGCCAACCACTCTATATCTTTGACGTGGGCACACACAAATTTGATGGCACTCTTTACCGATCGCGCGCGCGCACACACACACACACACATCATCCCTCTCTTCGATTCTATGGACACCTCAAGCCGATGATACCTCCACTCTCTTCTCGTGGATCGCCCCCTCTATATATATGTTATATCCAGGACTCTATTTCACACACATTGCAATGTTA